>NC_138303.1:20057500-20112500 GCF_965601325.2 Salmo salar | reverse complement strand
ATGCTGTACATAAACCATAACATGATTACATGCAACATCACATCACTCAACATACAGTACCAGTCAAAAGTTTGGACACACCTACTCATTCAAGGATTTCTTTATTTTTACTTTTTTAAACATTGTAGAATAATAGTGAAGACATAAAAACTATGAAATAACACATACGGAATAATGTAGTAACACAAAAAAGTGTTAAACAAATCAAAATATATTTAATATTTTAGATTATTCAAAATAGCTATCCTTTGCCTTGATGGCAGCTTTGCACACTCTTGGCATTCTCTCAACCATGAGGTAGCCACCTGGAATGCATGTCAATTAACAGGTGTGCCTTGTTAAAAGTACATTTGTGGAATTTATTTTCTTCTTAAAGCGTTTGAGCCAATCAGTTGTATTGTGACAAGGTAGGGGTGGTATACAGAAGCTAGAAATATTTGGTAAAAGACCAAGTCCATATTATGGCAAGAACAGCTCAAATAAGCAAAGAGAAATGACAGTCCATCGTTACTTTAAGACATGAAGGTGAGTCAATACGGAAAATGTTAAGAACTTTGAAAGTTTCTTCAAGTGCAGTCTCAAAAACCATCAAGCGCTTTGATGAACCTGACTCTCATGAGGACCGCCACAGGAAAGGAAGACCCAGAGTTACCTCTGCTGCAGAGGATAAGTTTATTAGAGTTACCAGCCTCAGATTGCAGCCCAAATAAATGCTTCACAGAGTTCAAGTAACAGACATATCTCGACGTCTACTGTTCAGAGTAGACTACGTGAATCAGGCCTTCATGGTCGAATTGCTGCAAAGAAACCACTACTAAAGGACACCAATGAGAAGAAGAAACTTGCTTGGGCCAAGAAACACGAACAAAGGACATTGGACCAATGGAAATATGTCCTTTGGTCTGATGAGTCCAAATTTCAATTTTGGTTCCAACTGCCGTGTCCTTGTGAGATGCAGAGTAGGTGAACAGATGATCTCTGCATGTGTGGTTCCCACCATGAAGCATGGAGGAGGATGTGTAATGGTGCTTTGCTGGTGACACTGTCAGTGATTTATTTAGAATTCAAGGCACACTTAACCAGCATGGCTACCACAGCATTCTGCAGCGATACGCCATCCCATCTGGTTTGCGCTTTGTGGGACTATCGTTTGTTTTTCAACAGGAGAATGACGCAAAACTCATCTCTAGGCTGTGTAAGGGCTATTTGACCAAGAAGGAGAGTGATGGAGTGCTGCATCAGATGACCTGGCCTCCACAATTACCCGACCTCAACCCAATTGAGATGGCTTGGGATGAGTTGGACCGCAGAGTGAAGGAAAAGCAGCCAACAAGTGCCCAGGATATGTGGGACCTCATTTTTATACATTTTTTTTTCAAAAAGCATTCCTCATGAAGTTGGTTGAGAGAATGCCAAGAGTGTGCAAAGCTGTCATCAATGCAAAGGATGGCTACTTTAAAGAATCAAAAATCTAAAATATATTTAGAGTTGTTGAACACTTTTTTGCTTACTACATGATTCTATGTGTATTTCATAGTTTTTACAATGTAGAAAATAGTCAAAATAAAGAAAAACCCTTGAATGAGTAGGTGTGTCCAAACTTTTCACTCATACTGTACATACACACAACCACATGACAATATTCACACTCAAATTCCTCTTTGGTAGGTTATGGATAACTGAGAATGAAGTAAAGCCATTCTGTCCCTCCTTGGTGTCCTTGATATATTGAGGTGTACTTGGGAGTGTAAAGGGAGGAGGACAGTTGGAGTGTCGGGGGATCTTTGGGTAGGTGGGGGGCCTGCGGGGGCAAACTTTTTCTCATCCCTTGCCACACATGCGCACTCTCACACACGCGAGCACACACACACACACACACACACAGACACACACACACACACACACACACACACACACACACACACACACACACACACACACACACACACACACACACACACACACACACACACACACACACACACACACACACACACACACACACACACACACACACATCCCCTAAAGGAAGCTCTAGGGAGGCACAACGACGCCTTTGTGCTGGGCAGATTTCCCATGTCTCCCTGCTCCTGCACACAGATAGATCATCTCACCACCGCTCGGCTCGCTGTATGAAGGACAAGTACACACACGCCAGGGAGAGAGGGGGAGAGGGGTAGAGAGGGAGAGGGATGGAAAGGGAGAGAGAATAAGAATGCAGGAAACAAACTGTACTGTACAGAGGGAGAGAGAGAGAGCGAGGGAGAGAGAGGAAGAGATAAGAGAGGAACAAAGTAAGCAAAAGAGAATAAGGCAGAAAATGTAATAAAACTGAGAGGAATGGACTGAGCCCACCTTGCTCTCCTTTTATCTGTTCTGTCCCTTCTTCTCCTTCTCTTTCTCGAGTCTCTCTGTCTCTGTCTCTGTCTCTGTCTCTGTCTCTCTCTGTCTCTCTGTCTCTCTGTCTCTCTCTCTCTCTCTCTCTCTCTCTCTCTCTCTCTCTCTCTCTCTCTCTCTCTCTCTCTCTCTCTCTCTCTCTCTCTCTCTCTCTCTCTCTCTCTCTCCGCAGAGGAATCCAGTCTCTCCGTTGGGACAGCAGCTCTTTGAAGGTGATCCAGAATTCCTCTGCTTCTGCTGTTGCTCTTTCGCCTCCCGTCATCCCCCCATCCTCCCCCATCCTTCACCACCCCTAAGCCCCCAGAGGCCTGGATCTCGCTCAACCGAGAGCAGCCGTGCTCCAAATCCAGGTCCTGGCTCTGTGCTCCTGCCCCAGGCCTCACTGGTTGTTCCACCGCTACTCAGAGACACAGAGAGGTGCAGGGAAGAATGCATTGGAGGCCTTGGAAGATACAGGAAGAAAGAGTGAGATAGACAGAGAATAGAGCGAGAGACAGAGAGAGAGAGTGAAGGAGATAGAGAGTGAGGGGGACCCAGCCTCACCCTACTAGAATCTGAAGTCAAATGTCTACTGTTTGCTGATGATCTGGTGCTTCATTCCCCAACCAAGTAGGGCCTACAGCAGCACCTACATCTTCTGCACAGATTATGTCAGACCTGGGTCCTGACAGTAAATCTCAGAAAGACAAAGCTAATGGTGTACCAAAAAAGGTCCAGTTGCCAGGACCACAAACACAAATTCCACACATGCGCACTCACAGTTACCCTAGAGCACACAAAAAACTATACATACCTTGGCCTAAACATCAGTGCCACAGGTAACTTCCTCAAAGGTTTGAACGATCTGAGAGACAAGGCAAGAAGGGCCTTCTATTTCATCAAAAGGAAGATAAAATTCGACATACCAATTAGGATCTGGCAAAAAATATTTGAATCAGTTATAGAACCCATTGCCCTTTATGGTTGTGAGGTTTGGGGTCCGCTCACCAACCAAGAATTTACAGTACCCCCCCCCCTTGACGCGCGGCTCCAGCAGCGTGCCGACACCGGCCTCAGGGACGACCCGGAGGGCGAGGTGCAGGGCGATCCGGACGGAGATGGTGGAACTCCTGCAGCATTGAAGGGTCCAACACATCCTCCACCGGAACCCAGCATCTCTCCTCCGGACCGTACCTCTCCCATTCCACGAGGTACTGAAGGCCCCTCGCCCGACATCTCGAATCCAGTATGGATCAAACAGAGGAGGGGCCTTCAGGGGGGGGGGGGGGGGCGGAGGAACCTCCCGCACCTCAGACTCCTGGAGCCGACCAGCCACCACTGGCCTGAGGAGAGACACATGGAACGAGGGGTTAATACGGTAATCTGGGGGAAGTTGTAACCTGTAACTCACCTCGTTCAGTCTCCTCAGGACTTTAAATGGCCCCACAAACCGAGGACCCAGCTTCCGGCAGGGCAGGTGGAGGGTCGAGAGCCAGACCCGGTCCCCCAATGTGAACATCGGGGCCTCACTCTGGTGATGGTCTGCGCCGGGTTTCTGGCGCAGCACGGTGCGCTGAAGGTGAACATGGGCAGCGTTCCATGTTTCCTCCGTGCGCCGGAACCAGTCATCCACCGCAGGAGCCTCGGTCTGACTCTGATGCCAAGGAGCCAGAACAGGCTGATACCCCAGTACTCACTGGAAGGGGGAGAGGTTAGTGGAGGAGTGGCGGAGCTCTCGGGGTAAAAACCCAAGGTAAGGCTGGTCGAGACCCCCAGACGTTCCATGAACGCCCTCCAGACCCTCGAAGTGAACTGGGGACCCCGATCAGACACTATGTCCTCAGGCACCCCGTAGTGCCGGAAGACGTGTTTAAACAAGGCCTCCACAGTCTGTAGGGCCATAGGGAGACCAGGCAGCGGGAAGAGACGGCAGGACTTAGAGAAATGATCCACAACAACCAGGATCGTGGTGTATTCGGTGGGAATGCGCATGGTGGAGACCTGGTCTGGACTTTCCACCATAGTAGCACCTACGGAAACCCCTAAACACCTCCCTGAGCACTCGCGCGACCACCCCGTGAGAGCCCTCCGTAGCCATGACACAGTGGGGTCATGACAAGCTAACCAGGGTAGGCCTAGCACCACGGGAAATGCAGGAGAGTCAATGAGAAAGAGACTGATTCTCTCCATGTGACCCCCCTGCGTCACCATACCCAGAGGAGCGGTGGCCTCCCTATCAACCCTGACCCTAATGGTCGACTATTTAAGGCGTGAACTGGGAAGGGTGTAGCCACAGGAACGATGGGGATCCTAAACTATGTGCAAATGATCTGTCAATAAAATTCCCAGCCGCGCCTGAATCAATGAGCGCCTTATGCTGGGAGTGCGGGGAAAACTCAGGAAAGGTGACAAACAAAAACGTGTGCAACAGAGGGCTCTGGGTGAGAATGGTGCCTTCTCACCTGGGGTGATGCCAGAGTGCCCTGCCTGCTGCCTCGACCCCCAGAGGAACCAACCCGGCACCGACCGGCAGTGTGACCTCTGCGGCCACAGATGGTGCACGAGACAGAACCTCCTCCGGTCTCCCTGAGCGCAGCACCTCCATGGGCATCAGAGCGGTGGTGCTGGGGGATGGAACCAACAGACCCCGATCTGGACGTCCGCGGGTAGCCAGCAGGTTATCCAGCCGAATGAACAGGTCCACCAGCTGGTCGAAGGTAAGGGTGGTGTCCCTGCAGGTCAACTCTCGATGGACGTTCTCGCGCAAACTGCAGCGATAGTGGTCGATCAGGGCCCTGTCGTTCCATCCCGCTCCGGAGGCCAGGGTCCAAAAGTCCAAAGCCAACTCCTGTGTGCTCCTCGTCCCCTGCCGCAGGTGGAAAAGACGTTCACCCACCGCTCTACCCTTGGGCGGTGGTCGAAGACTGCCAGGAAATTACGGGTGAACTCCTCAAAGTGGTCCAGCACCGCATCTCCTTCCACCCATACAGCGTTGGCCCACTCCAGGGCTTTCCCCGAGATGCATGAGATGAGGGCGGACACCCTCTCACGGCCTGAAGGAGCTGGGTGGACAGTTGCCAGGTATAAATCCAACTGCAGCAGGAAACCCTGGCAGCGGGCAGCCGTTCCATCGTACTCCCGGGGAGGGTGGGACGAATCCCACTGGAACCGGGTGCAGTGGGAGTAAATAGTGGAGGTCCCTGTTGTGCTGGGGGAGGCGCTGGAGAAACTCCCTGTCTCTCCCAGCGGTCCATGATTTGACAACGCGGTCCATGGCGGCGCCGAGATGGTGGATCATCGCCTCTTCCTCCAGGACGCGCTCCTCGACCCCTATACCAGGGGCACCTGCTCCTGCTGACTCCATATGGGTGGTGTAGAATTCTGTAAGGGTTGCGGAACTGGTGGCAGTGAAGTCAAACGCAGGAGAGCAGAGATAGGTAATAGCCGGAGCAGCTTAAATACAAAACCCACGACAATACAAAAATAATAACCTACATGTGTACAAAACCCGACGCCACCAGTAACATAGTGTACAAGCACTAACAAACAAACAATTCCACACAAGGACATGGGGGGAACAGAGGGTTAAATACACAAAAATGAATGATGGAAATGGAAACCAGGTGTGTAAGAAAACAAGACAAAACAAATGGAAAATGAAAAGTGGATCGACGATGGCTAGAAGATCGGTGACGCCAACTGCCGAACACCGCCCGAACAAGGAGAGGAAACGACTTCGGTGGAAGTTGTGACAGTATGTGTAATGTTTACTGTTCATTTTTATTGTTTATTTCACTTTTGTATATTATCTACCTCACTTGCTTTGGCAATGTTAACACGTTTCCCATGCCAATAAAGCCCCTTGAATTGAATTGAGAGAGAGAAATAGAGAGAGGGAAAGAGAGAGGGAGAGAGAGAACTAGAGAGAGAAATAGAGAGAGGGAGAGAGAGAGATAAATAGAGAGAGGAAGAGGGAGAGAGAAATAGAGAGAGGGAGAGAGAGAGAAATAGAAAGCGGAAGAAGGAGAGAGAAATAGAGAGAGGGAGAGAGAGAGGAGAACTATTATGCCATGGCAGACCTGAGATATCAGGAGTGTGCTCCTTACAGTACAGTGGGCATATGCTAGCATTATATTTTTTATCTCTTCTTTTCAATATGAAGTAGAGAAAGAAAGACAAATATCCCCATTAGCTCTCCCATATCCCCTACATATCATACTTATGCACAAAGCCTGCTAGCTGCCAGCATATCTCTGTCTCTCCCTCTCTCTCTTTTACGTAACTGTTTATTCTACCCCTCTTTTCATCTTCACACTCCTCCCTCCATCTCCCTCTCATCTCCTCTCTCGCCCCTGGGGCAAACTCTTCTCTAACTCGTCCAACTGGTTCTTGTGCCACACCACACACACACACACACACACACACACACACACACACACACACACACACACACACACACACACACACACACACACACACACACACACACACACACACACACACGCACACACGCACACACAGACACCCATGCACACACATGCACGGGCACACAATCAGGCGTCCTGTCCAATAGAGGGTTTGGAGAGGACCCTTCCCTCTGCCACAGAGGGAGGCCATGAGAGAAATGATCTAGAGGAAAGAGAGGGAGTAAAAGGAGAGATGTGCATTCCTTTGGCTTGTAGGCTGAGTAGACGTGTTGCTGGCTGTTGACTTTATTATCCTCCAGCCATATGGGTTGGCAAGGCTATGGGGCGTGGTGATGGTGGTATGTGTGGGGGGGGGGGGGGGGTTGGTCGGTGTCCCACATAGGATGCATTTGCATGAAGTGTAATAAATGTTTTTTTGTGTATTATACATGTATGTATGAGATAATAAGTGTGTGGTTGTGATTTGAAGTTGTTTTCATATGTGTGTGTAGAGGTTTTATAGCTGTAGTCTCTGTGTGTGTTCCTGCCATAATGGCTGCTTGTTGCAAACCACAACCTAAAAATCTGCAGACAGATTACCACCTTCATTAACACAGAATGAGTGTGTTGAAAGCCATTGCCCGGGACTTTTAAATAATTTTTACCCTATCCAAACCTTAAACCTTGCCTTAAGCATTCCGCATTTAACCTTTGAAATGTGAATTTGATGGACAAACATCTGATTCTGCAGTGAGACTGTGAGAGCTTGTTACACAGAGAAACACACACACACATACACGTAGCACTCACTCAAATGCAGATATAATTACAGTAAATTGGCTGAAATTTGTATGTTGTTGGTTGTTGGTGGTTGGAACGCCTCGGTTTGCTTTTCTATCATCATTACCATTTTTTCAGTATATGGTCTCCCACAGGCTGGTCACAAGAAAGAGCCGTCGATTTTGGATTTTTAATAAAAGGTCCGTAAGATGTCGATATATGCCTTTGTTGGCATTCACCCCCCCCCCCCCAACAAAGGACATCCCAACACTAGGCTCCAACTCACAAGGCTCAGAGCCAGAGTACACAGCTTAGACCACTGCACCACGGCAGTTCACAATTATCTAGGAAGCAGGGAGAGTACTTGATGATACTTAATGGAAACAGCACATTGTTTTAAATTATTTTATTTTAAGCCTTCCCCAATCGTAGCCCTGACCTTAACCACTCTGAATTAATACCTAAACTTAACCCTTTGAGTTGTTTCTGTTTTAACCCTGTAACCACATGGAATTAATGGGTCAAAAATCAACGTTCATCCAATTACGGCAAATTCCGAAATAAACGTATGAGATCAAGTTGGTCTACCAACTTCTTTTTCAGTCTGTCCCACCCACAATGTAACTGCTAGTTGAAACAATCCCCAACAAGAGCTCATAATTCCCTTTCGAAATTCGACATATTGTGGGTTAATGTTTTTGACACATTAATTCCACGTAATTGCAGGGTTAATTCCGCGTGGTTACAGGATTAAACATTGAACAACTCTAAGGTTGATAGTTTAAGGTTAACAATTTAGGTATTCATTCTGAGTGGTTAAGGTTAGGGCTATGGTTTGGGGAAGGCAGAAAACAAAATGATTAAAAACAACTTGCTATTACCATCAGGTATCATCAGTATTCTTAGTATTCTCATGGCTTGAGCGCCAAGGAAGCATATATCGGCGTTCTCAGGACCTATTCAAATGTCAGATATTGACGTTTTTTTCTAGTGATCAGGTTGTCCCAACACTTAACAGCAAAAACAATAACAACACACTTCTAGTGTACAGTTTCAGTTGCAATGAAAAGATGTGGAAGGGAACAGATCGACTGTTGTTGGAGGCTTGGGAATATTATGGAATGACCATGTGGTGGGTTTCACAGGAGGTTCTGGAAAGGGGGGGGGGGGGGGGGGGTGTTAGTACAGGCTACTCCTGGGGAGCTGACATCCCATACCATTTACACTGTAATATATCTGTGTGTGTGTATCCTTATCTCCTCAGGTCCATGGCAGCAGGAGCATCAGAGGAAACACAGCCTTTCCTTCCTGTGCCTTTCACACTGTCACACCACCACACACTCTTATACATAGGGGTCACACACACACCACACACACACACACACACACACACACACACACACACACACACACACACACACACACACACACACACACACACACACACACACACACACACACACACACACACACGTACACTCTCTCTCACAAACAATTGTGCAATGTATAGGCAGTCAACAATGACACAGATTCCTTCACACACTTCTTTCCTGTGTGGAGGAACATAGGGACAGAGGGACATTAGTGAGGTTGCAAGGACATTGAGGGGCCTTTCCCTCTGGGTGGGAGTTGGCCCATTCGTAGGACATATATATCTCTCTTCTCCCCCCTTCCCCCATGGGTACGTAAACTTGCAAACAGAAAGACAGACCCATACGCACACACACAAGCATGTCCACACACACAACACATAAACACTAGCATGTCCACACACACACAACACACACACCATACCATACACAAAGCTTTCAGATGGGCACGGTGCCAGACCATCACTTAATTTCAATGTTTATTCTCAGACCTTACTTTGACGTCTCAGCACAAAACCAGCTAAAGTGATCTCTCTCTCTCAATTCAATTCAAAGGGCTTTATTGGCATGGGAAACACATGTTAACATTGCCAAAAAAAGTGAAATAGATAAAAAAAACTAAAGTCAAATAAACAATAAAAAGTGAACAGTAAACATTACACTCACAAAAGGTCCAAAGGAATAGAGACATTACAAATGTGATATTATGTCTATATACAGTGATGTAATGATGTGCAAATAGCTGAAGTACAAAAGGGAAAAAAAATAAACATAAATATGGGTTGTATTTACAATGGTGTTTGTTCTTCACTGGTTGCCCTTTTCTTAAGGCAACAAGTCAAAAATCTTTCTGCTGTGATGGCACACTGGATTTTCACCCAATAGATATGGGCGTTTATAAAAATTAGATTTGTTTTCAAATTCTTTGTGGGTCTGTGTAAAAGGGAAATATGTGTCTCTAACATTGTCACACATTTGGCAGGAGGTGTCAGGGATTTCTTCGTCGGAGGACGATATGGCGAAATCATCATCGGAAAATGAGGACCAATATGCAGCAGAGTTGAGATGGTTCATTTTGAACTTTTAATAAATTCCAAAACGAACATACAAAATAACAAAAACAAACGCACGATACACTGACAGTCCTGTTAGGTTTACACACACTAAACACGGAACAATCTCCCACAATTAAACAGACAAACACACCCAACTAATATAGGACTTCCAATCAAAGGCAACACCACACAGCTGCCTTCAATTGGAAGTCCACCCCAATTAACCAAACATAGACATACAACTAACTAGATCAACATAGAAATACATAAACATAGATCATAAACCAAAAACCCGGAAATACTAAATCAAACGCCCTTTTACCAAAACACCACCCCGAACCACATAAAACAAATACCCTCTGCCACGTCCTGACCAAACTACAATAACAATTAACCCTTATACTGGCCAGGACGTGACAGGAGGTTAGGAATAGCTGATCAGTTTCAACCTCACTTTGTGGGCAGAGTGCACATAGCCTGTCTTCTCTTGAGAGCTAGGTCTGTCTACTGCGGGCTTTCTCAATAGCAAGGCCATGCTCACTGAGTCTGTACATAGTCAAAGCTTTCTTTAATTTTGGGTCAGTCATGGTGGTCAGGTATTCTGCCACGGTGTACTTTCTGTTTATTGCCAAATATTATTCTTAGTTTTCTCAGTTTTTTTTGTTCATTCTTTCCAATGTGTCAAGTAATTATCTTTTAGATTTCTCTTGATTTGGTTGGGTCTAATTGTGTTGCTGTCCTGGGGCTCTGTGGGGTCTGTTTGTGTTTGTGAACAGAGCCCCATGACCAGCTTGCTTAGGAGACCTTCTCCAGGTTCATCTCTCTGTAGGTGATGGCTTTGTTATGGAAGGTTTGGAAATCCCTTCCTTTTATGTGGTTGCAGAATTTAAATGTCTCTTTTCTGGATTTTCATATTTAGCGGGTAGCGGCCTAATTATGCTCTGCAAGCATTATTTGGTATTTTACGTTGTACACAGAGGATATTTTTGCAGAATTCTGCATGAGGAGTCTCAATTTGGTGTTGTCCCATTTTGTGAATTCTTGGATGGTGAATGGACCCCAGACCACACAACCATAAAGGGCAATGGGTTCTATAACTGATTCAAATATTTTTTAGCCAGATCCTACTTGCTATGTCAAATTGTATGTTCCTTTTGATGGCACAGAAGGCCCTTCTTGCCTTGTCTCTCAGATTGTTCACACCTTTGTGGAAGTTGCCTGTGGTGTTGATGTTTAGGCCGAGGTACAAACAGTTTTTTGTTGGCCAGCATCCCGGAGTCGCCTCTTCACTGTTGACGTTGAGCCTGGTATTTTGCGGGTACTATTTAATGAAGCTGCCAGTTGAGGACCTGTGAGGTGTCTGTTTCTTAAACTAGACACTCTATTGTACTTGTCCTCTTGCTCTTTTGTGCACCAGGGCCTCCCACTCGTCTTTCTATTCTAGTTACAGCCAGTTTGTGCTGTTCTGTGAAGGGAGTAGTACACGGCGTTGTACGAGATCTTCAGTTTCTTAGCAATTTCTCGCATGGAATAGCCTTCATTTCTCAGAACAAGAATAGACTGACGAGTTTCAGAAGAAAGTGCTTTGTTTCTGGTCATTTTGAGCCTTTAATCAAACCCACAAATGCTGATGCTCTAGATAGTCAACCAGTCTAAGGCCAGTTTTATTGCTTCTTTAATCAGAACAACAGTTTTCAGCTGTGCTAACATAATTGCAAAAGGGTTTTCTTATGATAAATTAGCCTTTTAAAATGATAAACTTGGATTAGCTAACACAATGCGCCTTTGTAACACAGGAGTGCTGGTTGCTGATAATGGGCCTCTGTATGCCTATTTAGATATTCCATCAACAATCAGCTGTTTTCAGCTACAATAGTAATTTACAACATTAACAATGTCTACACTGTATTTCTGATCAATTTGATGTTATTTTAATGGACAGAAAATGTGCTTTTCTTTCAAAAACAAGCACATTTCTAAGTGACCCCTAACTTTTGAAAGGTAGTGTTTATGTTGAAGAGGGTGGGGCTCAAGCTGCATTCCTGTCTCACCCCACGGCCCTGTGGAAAGAAATGTGTGTGTTTTTTGTCCATTTTAATAGCACACTTGTTGTGTGTGTACATGGATTTTATAATATCGTATGTTTTTCAACCAACACTTCTTACCATCAATTTGTAAAGCAGACAATCATGCCAAATTGAGTCAAAATATTTTTTGAAATCAAGGAAGCATGAGAAGACTTTGCCTTTGTTTTGATTTCTTTCTTTGTCAATTGGGGTGTGCAGGGTTGATAAGTAATTTGGTAAAAACCAATTTGACATTTGCTCAGTACATTGTTTTCACTGAGGAAATGTGTGAGTCTGCTGTTAATGATAATGCAGAGGATTTTCCCAAGGTTGCTGTTGATGCATATCCCACGGTAGTTATTGGGGTCAAATTTGTCTCCACTTTTGTGGATTGGGGTAATCAGTCATTGGTTCCAAATATTGTGGAAGATGCCAGAGCTAAGGATGATCTTAAAAAGTTTTAGTATAGCCAGTTGGAATTTGTGGTCTGTATATTTTATCATTTAATTTAGGATACCATCAACACCACAGGCCTTTTTGGGATGGAGGGTTTGTATTTTGTCCTTTAGTTCATTCAATGTAATTGGAGAATCCAGAGGGTTCTGGTAGTCTTTAATAGTTTCTAAGATTTGTATTTGATCATGTATATGTTTTTGCTGTCTGTTCTTTGTCATAGAGCCAAAAAGATTGGAGAAGGGGTTTATCCCATACATCTCCGGTTTGGGTAGATAACTCTTCGTGTTGTTGTTAGCTTAGCTTGTTCCAATTTTCCCAGAAGTTGTTAGATTCTGTGGATTATTCAATTACATTGAGCTGATTTCTGACGTGCTGTTCCTTCTTTTTGCGAGGTGTATTTCCTGGAGTGTTGTTTTCGTTTGGTTTAGCCTCGGACCATTACAGTAGGTGTGAGCAGGAGCATGTTGAGCATCTGATACATACCTCTTAGGTCACAGGATGGGGATTGGGTGGGTGTATTAGTGGGGGGTTGGGCCTGTTGCTCTGTTCATGGCCTGGGGATATGTGCGGCTGTCATGTTGAGGTCCTTGCTGCGGGGGGCATGGGAGGCAGAAGGGGCATAAGACTGATTGGGGGGGTCTCTATAGGGTGTGGCTAGGGTTTGTTTGGGGAGGGGTCGACTGGTTGGGATGAGGATTTGGCAGGTGGTGCTGCGGCCTGGGTGTAGGTCCTCTTGGTGTAGGTCCTCTTGGTGCAGGTCCTGGTTTTGAGGCAGAGTCCTGAGAAATGCTTGCATTCACCTGTTGTATGGTGGCAGGGTGAAAGTATTTTGTGGTAGCAGGGTGGAGATAACCACTTGTGCGTTGGGGAAAGTGGAAGAAGCTTTTTCAATCACTCCCTTGAGTGCTGTGGCCACCCTTTCTTGCTAGGCTCTCAGGTCGTTTGGAAAGTCAATAATACAGTACTGAAAGAGACACATACAGAGCATCCTTGGTTACTTAGAGAAACAGTGAACATCCTTGGTTACTTCCTGTTTCCTGTGAACTGAGCTGCATTTCCTGTCCAGACTCACCTGGCTTCCCAGACATCTTTAGCGGATTTACACATAATCTGTCATTAATCACGGTGTGAGTCTTTCCTCCTGCAGTCAATGTGTCAACACTGATTGTCTGGAAGAGGGGAAATAGGGAAGGAGGAGGAGAGGAGAGGAGAGGAGAGGAGAGGAGAGGAGAGGAGAGGAGAGGAGGAAAGGAAAGGAAAGGAAAGGAAAGGAAAGGAGAAGAAGTGGAGAGGAGAGTGAAGGGGGAGAAAGGTGGGGAAACCAAATGGGAGGAGAAAAGGGATAGGAGAGAGTAAAGTTTAGGAAGGAAGAGGGATAAGGAAAGTAGTAGGTGTGAGGAAATGGTTTAGAGGGAAGTAGGAGACAAGTTGAGAAGAGAGGACAAGAGAGGGGAGGGGAGGGGAGGAGAGGTGATATATACAGAGGTATGGGGAGAAGAGGAGGTTCCATTCTGTAGTATTACTGGAAGAGTCCCTGTCAACATTGTTTTTTTCCTTATACCCAGAATTCAGAGGGAACAAATACACATGAACAGAGAGGTTAAAGATTAGAGGCCACTAGGGCAACGCAGTCCATCATTGTGTGTGTGTGTGTGTGTGTGTGTGTGTGTGTGTGTGTGTGTGTGTGTGTGTGTGTGTGTGTGTGTGTGTGTGTGTGTGTGTGTGTGTGTGTGTGTGTGTGTGTGTGTGTGTGTGTGTGTGTGTGTGTGAGACCGTACTGTAGTGAATGCATTACAGTATTGCTGACTCCATCTCTGGGAATGTTTTCAGATGGGGAAAGTCCCTTTGGATAGTAAGAAGGGACAGGCCAGGGCAGAGAAAGGGCTAGAAAGGTAGAAAGGAGAGAGTGGTAGAGAGGTGGAGAGAGACGCACAGTAGAGAGAGGAGAGAGAGCTAGAGAGGAGAAAGACACACAGGATAGAGAGGAGAGAAAGGACAGAGGACAGAGAGGAGAGAGAGACACAGGAGAGAGAGGAGAGAGACAGGACTGAGAGACAGAGGAGAGAGGAGAGAGGAGAGAGACAGGACTGAGAGAGAGGAGAGAGAAGAGAGAGATGAGAGAGAGAGCTAGATGCACAGGAGAGAGGAGAGAAAAGAGAGAGAGGAGAGAGAGAAGAGAGAGAGAAAGAGAGGCGAGAGAGAGAGAGAGAGAGAGAGAGAGAGAGAGAGAGAGAGAGAGAGACATAGGAGAGAGAGAGAGAGACATAGGAGAGAGAGAGAGACATAGGAGAGAGAGAGAGAGAGAGACATAGGAGAGAGAGAGAGAGAGAGAGAGAGAGAGAGAGAGAGAGAGAGAGACATAGGAGAGAGAGAGAGAGAGAGAAGAGAGAGAGAAAGAGAGGCGAGAGAGGAGAGAGGAGAGAGGAGAGAGAGAGAGAGAGAGAGAGAGAGAGAGAGAGAGAGAGAGACATAGTAGAGAGAGAGAGAGAGAGAGAGAGAGAGAGAGAGAGACATAGGAGAGAG
The DNA here is from genome assembly GCF_965601325.2 of Salmo salar. NCBI lineage: Eukaryota > Metazoa > Chordata > Actinopteri > Salmoniformes > Salmonidae > Salmo > Salmo salar. The sequence continues at coordinate 20,097,468 of NC_138303.1, read as the reverse complement.
AGAGACAGGAGAGAGAGAGAGAGAGACATAGGAGAGAGAGAGAGAGCATAGGAGAGAGAGAGAGAGAGAGAGACATAGGAGAGAGAGAGAGAGAGACATAGGAGAGAGAGAGAGAGAGACATAGGAGAGAGAGAGACATAGGAGAGAGAGAGAGAGACATAGGAGAGAGAGAGAGAGACATAGGAGAGAGAGAGAGAGAGAGAGAGAGACATAGGAGAGAGAGAGAAAGAGAGAGAGAAACACATAAGAGAGAGAGAGAGAGAGACATAGGAGAGAGAGAGAGAGAGAGAGACATAGGAGAGAGAGAGAAGAGAGAGACAATAGAGACACATAGGAGAGAGAGACAATAGAGACACATAGGAGAGAGAGAGAGAGAAGAGAGACACATAGGAGAGAGAGGAGAGAGAGACAATAGAGACACATAGGAGAGAGAGGAGAGAGAGACAATAGAGACACATAGGAGAGAGAGGAGAGAGAGACAATAGAGACACATAGGAGAGAGAGGAGAGAGAGACAATAGAGACACATAGGAGAGAGAGGAGAGAGAGGAGAGAGACATAGGAGAGAGAGGTAGAGAGAGGAGAGAGACATAGGAGAGAGAGGTAGAGAGAGAGACACAGGAGAGAGAAGAGAGAGGACGAGGGCAGATTATGCTGCTTGTACTGTCTTAGAAAAAATGGTTAAAAAAAGCTTTTTCAATTGTCCCCATAGGGTTCCAGGTAGAACCCTTTTGAATTCCATGTAGAACCCTCTGTGATGTTCTAGATAACACATTTTTTTGCTAAGTGTAGCCTCAAAGCCGGCAGCATGTTGTCCTTCTTCCTTTTTCTCTGCTGCTCTAAAAGTCTTTCTACCATTTTCTCTTTATATGTCTCCCTCTCCTCCCACACTTTCCCTCCATTTTCACCACTTCCTGTTAAAAAAGGAAGAAAAAAAACTCAGAGAAAGAGCCCCCTCCTCTCTCTCTCTTTGGTTCAGCGGGCTAATTAAACACACACAGGGCTGGCTGGCTGCAGCTGGACATACACTGGAGCAGAGGGACATGAGGCAGTGGGGAGAGGGAGGGGTAAGAGAAAGAGAGAGAGAAAGCGAGAGAGCGAGAGATATGAAGCTAGGGTTAGGTTTAGTGTTACAGTTAGGGTTATGGGTGGAACCGAGGTGTATATACGAAGCAGGGTTAGGGTAGGGGGAGGGCAAAAAATAGACATTGTGGGGCTAGTGACGGTGGGGCGGATGTGTAGCGCTGGACCTCGTGGCTGCAGCTGTGGGAGGAGAGCTAAGTTCAGTGAAATTGTGATGCAGTAGAAAGGAGGAACTGGTTTAGGGTCTGCTGTGTGACGGAATGTGTAAATGAAAGATATACAGCACAGTCAACTGTAGAGAGAAAGGGTGTGTTTGTGATGGGAGAGTGTACAGTATGTTCGAGAGATAAAGTGTGTATGTAAAAGTGTCTGTATATGTGCGTTTGTGTATGTGTGTGTCAACATCTTCATATAGTCCCACACATCAATGTTTATACAAGAAAATACCTCGACAGGACTTTGGAAAGCTTGCCAAGGTGTCTCTCTCCTCCTCTCCCTCACTACCTGGGTCTAATACTAGAGAAAACACAAACCGGGATTTTTAGAGAGAGAGAGAGAGAGAGAGAGAGAGAGAGAAAGAATAGCACATCAGAAATCAGCTCAATATAATTTAAGAATCCATAGAATCTAACCACTTCTGGGAAAATTGGAAAACTCTGAACAAACAACAACACGAAGAGTTATCTATCCAAAATGGAGATAAAAATGGATAAACCCCATCTCCAATATTGTTGGCTTTATAACAAAGAACAAGCAGTAAAAACATATACATGATCAAATACAAATCTTAGAATCAACTATTGAAGATGACCAGAACCCACTGGATTCTCCAACTACATTGAATGAACTAAAGGACAAAATACAAACCCTCCAACCCAAAAAGGCCTGTGGTCTTGATGGTATCCTAAATGAAATGATAAAATATACAGACCACAAATTTAAATTGGCTATACTTAAACTTTTTAAGATCATCATCAGCTCTGGCATCTTCCCCAATATTTGGAACCAAGGACTGATCACCCCAATCCACAAAAGTGGAGACAAATTTGACCCCAATAACTACCATATGCTTCAACAGCAACCTTGGGACAATCCTCTGCATTATCATTAACAGCAGACTCATGCATTTCCTCAGTGAAAACAATGTACTGAGAAAATGTCAAATAGCTTTTTACCAAATTACCGTACGACAGACCACGTATTCACACTGCACACCCTAATTAACAAACAAACAAACAAACAAACTAAAGCAAAGGCAAAGTCTTCTCATCCTTTGTTGATTTCAATAAAGCTTTTGACTCAATTTGGCATGAGGATCTGCTATACAAATTGATGGACAGTGGTGTTGGGGGAAAAACATACGACATTATCAAATCCATGTACACAAACAACAAGTGTGTGGTTAAAATTGACAAAAAACACACATTTCTTTCCACAGGTCTGGGGAGTGAGACAGGGATGCAGCTTAGGCCCCACCCCCATAAACATATATTTCAACAAATTGGCGAGGGCACTAGAATGGTCTGCAGCACCAGGCCTCACCCTTCAAGAATCTGAGGTCAAACGTCTACTTTTCGTTGATGATCTGGTGCTTCTCTCCCCAACCAATGAGGGCCTACAGCAGCACCTAGATCTTCTGCACAGATTATGTCTAACCTGGGTCCTGGCAGTAAACCTCAGTAAGACAAAAATAATGCTGTTCCAGGACCACGAATGCAAATTCTAGACACCGTTGCCGTAGAGCACACACAAAACTATACACACCTCGGCCTAAACATTAGGGCCTCAGGTAACTTCCACACAACTGTGAATGATCTGAGAGACAACCCATTGCCCTTCATGGTTGTGAGGTCTTGGGTTCGCACACCAACCAAGAATTCACAGAATGGGACAAGCACCAAATTGAGACCTCCGTGTACAATGTAACACACCAAATAATGCATGCAGAGCAGAATTAGGCCAATACCCGCTAATGATCAAATTCCAGAAAAGAGACGTTAAATTCTAAAACCACCTAAAATTAAGCGATTCCCAAACCTTCCATAACAAGCCGTCACCTACAGAGAAATGAACCTGGAGAAGAACCCCCTAAGCCAGCTGGTCCTGGGGCTCTGTTCACAAACAAAAACAGACCCCACAGAGCTCCAGGACACCAACACAAATAGACCCAACCAAATAATGAGAAAACAAAAAGATAATTACTTGACACATTGGAAAGAATTTACAAAAAACAGAGCAAACTAGAATTCTATTTGGTCCTAAACAGATAGTACACAGTGGCAGAATACCTGACCACCCTGACTGACCAAAATTAAGGAAAACTTTCACTAGATACAGACTCAGTGAGCATGGCCTTGCTATTGAGAAGGCAGACCTGGCTCTCAAGAGAAGACAGGCTATGTGCACACTACCCACAAAATGAGGTGGAAACGGAGCTGCACTTCCTTACCTCCTGCCAAATGTATGACCATATTAAAGACACATATTTCCCTCAGATTACACAGACCCACAAAGATTTCGAAAACAAATCCAATTTTGATAAACTCCTGTATCTATTGTGTGAAATATCACAGTGTGCCATCACAGCAGCAATATTTGTGACCTTTTGCCACAAGAAAAGGGCAACCAGTGAATAACAAACACCACTGCAAATACAACCTATATTTGTGTTTATTTATTTTCCCTTTTGTACTTTAACTATTGGCACATCATGACAACACTGTATATAGACATACTATGACATTTGAAATGTCTTTATTCTTTTGGAACTTTTGTAATTGTAATTTGTACTGTTAATTTTTTATTGTTTATTTGACTTTTGTTTTTTATCTATTTCACTTGCTTTGGCAATGGAAACATATGTTTCCCATGCCAAAAAATCCCCTTAAATTGAATTGAATTGAATTGAGAGAGAGAGAGAGAGAGAGAGAGAGAGAGAGAGAGAGAGAGAGAGAGAGAGAGAGAGAGAGAGAGCGAGAGAGAGAGAGAGAGAGAGAGAGAGAGAGAGAGAGGTTGAGAGACAGAGGTTGAGAGAGAGTGGTGAATAATGCAAAAACCTAAGAAAGAAATTGAGGAACCTACTAGAGTGAAATGGAGTGTGGTGATAGAGTGAGAGAATGGGAGACAGATATAAGCTTGGTTTAAGACTGAGCTAAGGTAATGACCCTGTCTACTCTTCTGTAATGACACCTCCACACACACTCCAACACACAGGCCTCTCTATGCTTCGTCATCTCAGCACCGCACAAGTGTTATTACCACATCACTGTCTGACAGTGATGTCATCCAGGCTTACCAGCAGCATAAACACTATCTTCTATAATATATTATGATAACATTTACATGACATTTACATGAGATGCAATATACATGCTAATATAATCATGAACAGACAGCGAAAATGTTCTTAAATTATCCCCTATTACACCGAAAAAGACATGGGATAATCCACAAACACGTAGACAAACTTAAAGTGAGGTGTGTCTGTTGTGTGTCCCTCTGCCCCCTGGTCATTGACTGGGTTAGCACAGTGTCTCTTCTTGTTCACCGTCTAGACCAGCTGACTCCTGTGTGTGTGTGTGTGTGTGTGTGTGTGTGTGTGTGTGTGTGTGTGTGTGTGTGTGTGTGTGTGTGTGTGTGTGTGTGTGTGGTGTGTGTGTGTGTGTGTGTGTGCGTGGGTGGGTGGGTGCATGCGTGTGTGTGTCCGTTTCTGTGTATTGAAAACTCGTGGGATACCTTGGAAAACCTTAGCGTACTTAACCCATTTGATGATTTCAGCATATGCATGGAGTCGTGTATTCCAAGAACGCTGCTATGTAGTTTGTAAACCGCAACGTTATGTTTTAGTATTTTACGATTTCCAGTCTCTGCTTCTGTTTTACATCACTTTGCATGTTCCATATTTAATATGAAATCTGTGGAATATATTATAATAATCATGATTTACAGTGCCTTCAGAACGTATTCACACCCCTTGACATTTTTCACATTGTGTTGTGTTACAGAGATGTTGTGTCACTGGTCTACACACAATACCCCATAATGTCAAAGTGGAATTATGTTTTAGAATTTTTTACAAATTCATTAAAAACGAAAAGTTGAAATGTCTTTAGTCAATAAGTATTCAAGCCTAAATAAGTACAAGAGTCAAAATTTGCTTAACAAGTCACATAATAAATTGCATGGACCAACTCTGTGTGCAATAATAGTGTTTAACATGATTTTTGAAGGACTACCTCATCTCTGTACCCCACACATACAATTAGTTGTAAGGTCCCTCTGTCGAGCAGTGAATTTCAAACACAGATTCAACCACAAAGACTAGGGAGGTTTTCCAATGCCTCGCATAGAAGGGCACCTATTGGTTGATGGGTAAATGAAAAATCAGACATTGAATATCCCTAGGACCATGGGGAAGTTATTAATTACTCTTTGGATGGTGTATCAATATAACCAGTCATTACAAACTCAGTTGCCGGAGAGGAAGGAAACAGCTCATGGATTTCACCATGAGGCCAATGCTGACTTTATAACAGTTACAGAGTTTAATGGCTGTGATAGGAGAAAGCTGAGGATGTATCAACAACGTTGTAGTTACTCCACAATACTAACCTAAATGATAGATTGAAAAGAAGGAAAAATATTCCAAAACATACATCCTGTTTGCAATAAGGCACTAAAATAAAAATGTGGCAAAAAATTAACTTTGTCATGAATACAGAGGATTATATTTGGGGCAAATCCAACACACCACATCACTGATTACTACTCTACATATTTTCAAGCATGGTGGTGGCTGCATCATGTTATGGGTATGCTTGTCATCGGTAATGACTAGGGAGTTCTTTTGGATAAAAATAAATGGAATAGAGCAAAGCGAAGGCAGAAACCTAGAGGAAAACCTGGTTCAGTCTGCTTTCCAACAGACACTGGGAGACAAATACACCTTTCAGTAGGACAATAACCTAAAACACAAGGTCAAATATACACTGGAGTTGCTTACTAATATGACAGTTTTGACTTAAATCAGCTTGAAAATCTATGGAATGACTTGAAAATGTCTGTCTAGCAATGATCAACAAACAATTTGACATAGCTTGAAGAATAAACATTAGTGCCTCAGGTAACTTCCACTAAACTGTGAACGATCTGAGAGACAACCCATTGCCCTTCATTGTTGTAAGGTCTGGGGTTCACGCACCAACCAAGAATTCACAAAATGGGACAAACAACAAATTGAGACCTCCACGTACAATGTAACACACCAAATAATGCACGCAGAGCAGAATTAGGCCAATAGCTGCTAATGATCAAATTCCAGAAAAGAGACGTTAAATTCTATAACCACCTAAAATGAAGCGATTCCCAAACCTTTCATAACAAGCCATCAACTACAGAGAAATGAACCTGGAGAAGAGTCCCCTAAGCCAGCTGGTCCTGGGGCTCTGTTCACAAACACAAACAGACCCCACAGAGCCCCAGGACACCAACACAAATAGACCCAACCAAATAATAAGAAAACAAAAAGGTAATTACTTGACACATTAGAAAGAATTTACAAAAAAACAGAGTAAACTAGAATTCTAATTGGTCCTAAACAGAGAGTACATAGTGGCAGAATACCTGACCACCCTGACTGACCAAAATTAAGGAAAACTTTCACGAGATAGAGGCTCAGTGAGCATGGCCTTGCTATTGAGAAATGACAGTTTTGACTTAAATCAGCTGGAAAATCTAAGGCATGACTTGACAATGTCTGTCTAGCAATGATCAACAAACAATTTGACATAGCTTGAAGAATTCTGTAAAGAATAATGTGCAAATATTGTACAATCTAGGTGTGAAAAGCTCTTAGATACTTACCCAGAAAGACTTACAGTTGTAATCGCTGCCAAAAGTGATTCTAACATGTATTGACTCAGGGGTGCGAATAATTATGTAAATTAGATATTTCTGTATTTCATTTTCAATATATTTGCACAAATTTCTAAAAGCATGTCTTCAATTTGTCATTATGGGGTATTGTGTGTAGGTCAAATCAAATAAAATAAAATGTATTTGTTACATACACATGGTTAGCAGGTGTATGTGCAAGTGTAGCGAAATGCTTGTGCTTCTAGTTCCGACCATGCAGTAATATCTAACAAGTAATATAACCTAACAATTCACAACAACTACCTTATACACACAAGTGTAAAGGAATGAATACGAACATATACATACAAATATATAAATGAGTGATGGCCGAACGGCATAGGCAAGATGCAGTAGATGGTATAGAGTACAGTATATACATATGAGATGAGCAATGCAGGGTATGGAAACATTATATGAAGTGACATTGTTTAAAGTGGCTAGTGATACATTACATCAAGATGGCAAGCTGCAGTAGATGGTACAGCGTACAGTATATACATATGAGATGAGCAATGTAGGGTATGAGAACAATATATAGAGTGGCATTGTTTAAAGTGGCTAGTGATACATTTAATTACATCAGATGGCAAGATGCAGTAGATGGTATAGCGTACAGTATATACATAAGATATGAGTAATGTAGGGTAACTAAACATTATATAATATAAAGTGGCTAGTGATAAATTGATTACATCAATTTTTCCATTATTAAAGTGGGTGGAGTTGAGTGTCAGTATGTTGGCAGCACCCACTCAATGTTAGTGATGGCTGTTTAACAGTCTGATGGCCTTGAGATAGAAGCTGTTTTTCAGTCTCTCGGTTCCAGCTTTGATGCACCTGTACTGAACTTCTGGATGATAACGGGGTGAACAGGCAGTGGCTCAGGTGGTTGTTGTCCTTGATGATCTTTTTGGCCTTCCTGTGACATCGGGTGGTGTAGGTGTCCTGGAGGGCAGGTAGTTTGCACCCGGTGATGCGTTGTGCAGACCTCACTACCCTCTGGAGAGCCTTCCGGTTATGGGCGGAGCAGCTGCCGTACCAGGCGGTGATACACCCCGACAGGATGCTCTCGATTGTGCATCTGTAAAAGTTTGTGAGTGTTTTGGGTGACAAGCCACATTTCTTCAGCCTCCTGAGGTTGAAGAGGCACTGCTGCACCTTCTTCACCACACTGTCTGTGTGGGTGGACCATTTCAGTTTGTCCGTGATGTGTAAGCCGAGGAACTTAAAACTCTCCACCCTCTCCACTACTGTCCCGTCGATGTGGATAGGGAGCTGCTCCCTCTGCTGTTTCCTGAAGTCCACGATCATCTCCATTGTTTTGTTGACATTGAGTGTGAGGTTATTTTCCTGACACCACACTCCGAGGGCCCTCACCTCCTCCCTGTAGGCCTTCTCGTCGTTGTTGGTAATCAAGCCTACCACTGTAGTGTCGTCTGCAAACTTGATGATTGTGTTGGAGGCGTGCATGGCCACGCAGTCATGGGTGAACAGGGAGTACAGTAGAAGGCTGAGAACGCACCCTTGTGGGGACCCAGTGTTGAGGATCAGCGGGGTGGAGATGTTGTTACCTACCCTCACCACCTGGGGGTGGCCCGTCAGGGCGGGGTCGAGACCCAGGGTCTCGAGCTTAATGACGAGTTTGGAGGGTACTATGGTGTTAATGCTGAGCTGTAATCGATGAACAGCATTCTTACATAGGTATTCCTCTTGTCCAGATGGGTTAGGGCAGTGTGCAGTGTGATGGCGATTGCGTCAACTGTGGACCTATTGTGGCGGTAAGCAAATTGGAATGGGTCTTGGGTGTCAGGTAGGGTGGAGGTGATATGGTCCTTGACTAGTCTCTCAAAGCACTTCATGATGACAGAAGTGAGTGCTACAGGGCAGTAGTCATTTAGCGCAGTTACCTTAGCTTTCTTGGGAACAGGAACAATGGTGGCCCTCTTGAAGCATGTGGGGACAGCAGACTGGGATAAGGATTGATTGAATATGTCTGTAAACACACCAGCCAGCTGGTCTGCGCATGCTCTGAGGACGCGGCCGGGGATGCCATCTGGGCCTGCAGCCTTGCGAGTGTTAACACGTTTAAATGTTTTACTCACGTTGGCTACAGTGAAGGAGAGCCCACAGGTTTTGGTAGCGGGCCGTGTCAGTAGCACTGTATTGTCCTCAAAGCGAGCAAAAAAGTTGTTCAGTCTGTCTGGGAGCAAGGCATCGTGATCCGCGACGCGGCTGGTTTTTCTTTTGTAGTCCGTGATTGACTAAAGACCCTGCCACATACCTCTCGTGTCTGAGCTGTTGAATTGCGATTCCACTTTGTCTCTGTACTGACGCTTAGCTTGTTTGATTGCCTTGCGGAGGGAATAGCTACGCTGTTTGTATTTGGTCATGTTTCCGGTCACCTTGCCCTGATTAAAAGCAGTGGTTCGCGCATTCAGTTTTGCACAAATGCTGCCATCAATCCACGGTTTCTGGTTGGGGAATGTTTTAGTAGACGCTGTGGGTACAACATCACCGATGCACTTGTTAATGAACTCGCACACCGAATCAGCGTATTCGTCAATGTTGTTGTTCGCCGCAATGCGGAACATATCCCAGTCCAAGTGATCGAAGCAATCTTGAAGCGTGGAATCCGATTGGTCGGACCAGCGTTAAACAGACCTGAGGGCGGGAGCTTCCTGTTTTAGTTTCTGTCTATAGGCTGGGAGCAACAAAATGGAGTCGTGGTCAGCTTTTCCGAAGGGAGGGCGGGGGAGGGCCGTATATGCATCGCGGAAGTTAGAATAACAGTGGTCAAGGGTTTTGCTACCCCAGGTAGCACAATCGATATGCTGATAGAATTTGGGGAGCCTTGTTTTCAGATTAGCCTTGTTAAAATCCCCAGCTACAATAAATGCAGCCTCAGGATATGTGGTTTCCAGTTTACATAGAGTCCAATGAAGTTCTTTCAGGGCTGTCGATGTGTATGCTTGGGGGGATATACACGACTGTGATTATGATCAAAGAAAATTCTCTTGGTAGATAATACGGTCGGCATTTGATAGTGAGGAATTCTAAGTCAGGTGAACAAAAGGACTTGAGTTCCTGTATATTGTTATTATCACACCACGTCTCGTTAACCTGTTGGGGATAGGGGGCAGTATTTGCACGGCCGGATAAAAAACGTACCCGATTTAATCTGGTTACTACTCCTGCCCAGTAACTAGAATATGCATATAATTATTGGCTTTGAATAGAAAACACCCTAAAGTTTCTAAAACTGTTTGAATGGTGTCTGTGAGTATAACAGAACTCATATGGCAGGCAAAAACCTGAGAAGATTCCTTACAGGAAGTGGCCTGTCTGACCATTCCTTGAGCTTCTTGACTCTGTTTATTGAAGACTGAGGATCTTTGCTGTAACGTGACACTTCCTACGGCTCCCATAGGCTCTCAGAAGGCGGGAAAAAGCTGAATGATGTAATTCCAGCCCCAGGCTGAAACACATTAGCGCTTTTGGCAAGTGCTCTATCAGAGGACAATGGGCTGAGGCGTGTGCACGAGTCGACCCCATGTTTTTATTTTCTATCGTCTTTGAACCTAAACACAGATTCCCGGTCGGAATATTATTGCTTTTTTACGAGAAAAATGGCAAAAAAATTGATTTTAAACAGCGGGTTGACATGCTTCGAAGTACGGTAATGGAATATTTAGAATTTTTTTGTCACGAAATGCGTCGTGCGCATAACCCTTATTTACCCTTTCGGATAGTGTCTTGAACGCACGAACAAAACGCCGCTATTTGGATATAACTATGGATTATTTGGGACCAAACCACCATTTGTTATTGAAGTAGAAGTCCTGGGAGTGCATTCTGACGAAGAACACCAAAGGTAATAACATTTTTCTTATAGTAAATCTGACTTTGGTGAGTGCTAAACTTGCTGGGTGTGTAAATAGCTAGCCCTGTGATGCCGGGCTATCTACTTAGAATATTGCAAAATGTGCTTTCACCGAAAAGCTATTTTAAAATCGGACATATCGAGTGCATAGAGGAGTTCTGTATCTATAATTCTTAAAATAATTGTTATGCTTTTTGTGAACGTTTATCGTGAGTAATTTAGTAAATGTTTAGTAAATTCCCCGGAAGTTTGCGGGGGGTATGCTAGTTCTGAACGTCACATGCTAATGTAAAAAGCTGGTTTTTGATATAAATATGAACTTGATTGAACAAAACATGCATGTATTGTATAACATAATGTCCTAGGTGTGTCATCTGATGAAGATCATCAAAGGTTAGTGCTGCATTTAGCTGTGGTTTGGGTTTATGTGACATTATATGCTAGCTTGAAAAATGGGTGTCTGATTATTTCTGGCTGGGTACTCTGCTGACATAATCTAATGTTTTGCTTTCGTTGTAAAGCCTTTTTGAAATCGGACAGTGTGGTTAGATTAACGAGAGTCTTGTCTTTAAAATGGTGTAAAATAGTCATATGTTTGAGAAATTGAAGTAATAGCATTTCTAAGGTATTTGAATAACGCGCCACAGGATTCCACTGGCTGTTACGTAGGTGGGACGATTTCGTCCCGCCGACCCTAGAGAGGTTAATCATAAGGCATACACCCCCGCCCTTCTTCTTACCAGAGAGATGTTTGTTTCTGTCGGTGCAATGAGTGAAGAAACCAGGTGGCTGTACCGTCCTCAGATAGCGTGTCTCGAGTGAGCCATGTTTCCGTGAAACAAAGAACGTTACAGTTTCGGATGTCTCTCTGGAATGCTACCCTTGCTCGGATTTCGTCTACCTTGTTGTCAAGAGACTGGACATTGGCGAGTAGTATGCTCGGGAGCGGTGCGCGATGTGCCCGTCTACGGAGCCTGACCAGAAGACCGCTCCGTCTGCCCCTTCTTCTACGGCGTCGTTGTTTTGGGTCGCCGGCTGGGATCCGATCCATTGTCCTGGGTGGTAGGCCAAACAGAGGATCCGCTTCGGGAAAGTCGTATTTCTGGTCGTAATGTTGGTGAGTTGACGTTGCTCTTATATCCAATAGTTCCTCCCGACCGTATGTAATAAAACCTAAGATTACCTGGGGTAACAATGTAAGAAATAACACATAAAAAAACAAAATACTGCATAGTTTCCTAGGAACACGAAGCGAGGCGGCCATCTCTGTCGGCGCCGGAAGTAAGGTGGGTGAGAGAAAATTCCTCCCGATGTATTCCATTTTGAATTCAGGCGTAACACTACAAACATGTGGAATAAGTCAAGGTATATCTGATATATTTTCTATTCTCAGATTTGAAGACGTGTACATTTAATAGGGGTGGATGGGGTGGTCTTTCTCTCTTTCTTTCTCTCTTTCTCTCTCCCACTCTTAGGCTCTTTCTCCCTTTCCTTCTTTCTCTCTTTCACTCTCCCACTCTCTCTCTCTCACTCCCATAGGAGAGCCTCTCCTATCCTCTGATTATTTGAGCTGAGTGATATGAACCTGGATGTCTGTCAATATTTTGTGTGCTAGTGAGCAGGCCACACACTATTCTGATCCTCCTCTAAAAGCCTCTAAAAGCCAACACATCTCAAAAACACACACATACACACACACACACACACACACACACACACACACACACACACACACACACACACACACACACACACACACACACACACACACACACACACACACACACACACACACACACACACACACACACACACACTGGAGTCAAAAGAGAAGTATACAGATACAGAGAGAAAAAGAGAGAGTGTGGGAGAGCGACACAGAGGTGAGTGTTTGTGTGTGAGACATGTAATTGTAGTCTAATGAAAGATAAACATTGCAGTCTAGGGGAGTGTGTCTGGGTTCAACTGGGATAGGCTCTAATACACTGAGGCTCCTAGGCTCTTAATTATGACTGAGGGGGTCAGCTATACCTCACCATAGTCACTAACACACACACGCACACACACACACACACACACACACACACACACACACACACACACACACACACACACACACACACACACACACACACACACACACACACACACACACACACACACACGCAAGCACGCAAGCACATATGCATGCACAAACACGTGCAAAAACACACACACACCGCCCAATTGTAGGACAATCACCCATCTAGTGGAGGTCCCATTCCTCTGTCCCAATTCCTCTGTCCCCACATTGTTGCACTTCTGTTCAGACGTGCAACCGAAGCTGTTCCGGCTCACCACACCAACCAGCCAGGTGCCCCAATCCTCCCTGAAGCCTGCTACCCATCCAGCCATTAAGCCCCAACATGACTGGGGTTTAGGGCCACAGTTAAGCGTGTGTTGATGGATGTACACATATTTATACAAGTATCTCTTTTGGCTGTTTACCTGACAGTGCACATGTGTCTATAACGGTTGTGGGTGTATGCCTTTGTGTGTGTGTGTGTGTGTGTGTGTGCGTGTGTGTGTAGCTTTGAGGTCGGGTTAGGTTAAGTTTCACTAGCCCTCTCACACAGCCACACAGTCTGCCCACAGCTCCAGTCTGCCTTCTTAACCTCAGTGTCTGATTGACTGGGGCCTTGCTGTGAGGTCTCAATCAACGACAGCATTACAAGCAATTATGGTTAGAGCATATGAATGTGTGTGTGTGTGTGTGTGTGTGTGTGTGTGTGTGTGTGTGTGTGTGTGTGTGTGTGTGTGTGTGTGTGTGTGTGTGTGTGTGTGTGTGTGTGTGTGTGTGTGTGTGTGTGTGTGTGTGTGTGTGTGTGCGCGTGTGTGTACCTGTGTGTATGTATATATGTATGTGCGTGTGTGCGTGTGTGCGTGTGTGCGTGTGTGTGTGTGTGCGTGCATACGTGTGTGTGTGCGTGCGTCTGAGAGAGAAGAGGGCATGAGCAAAGTAGGAAAGAGAAAAGAGGGTCAACTGCACCTGTTACTTTCTTTCTCCACACTCTTCCTTTTCACTCTCTATTCCTCCTCCACTTTTTCCCTATTGACAGGTGAGCCCTGCCCTTTGAACTCTGACGCCAACCATCAGCTGGGCTTCCCTGGGTGGCCAGTGGCCTGACCTAACCCTAACCCTGATCTTGGGGTCAATGGCAGTTGTCTCAATCAGAGTGACCACAGGCCCTGGGAACCAGAAAGGCCTGGTCACCTGGGTCATTAGGCAACCTGATCTCATAGTTTCACTTCGGAATTGGAAAATGTTTGACCTGTTAATTCCGCATGGTTACATGGTTAAAACAGAAACAACTCAAAGGTTTAAGTTTAGGTAATAATTATGTGGTTAAGGTCAGGGCTACGGTTGTGGAAGGCTTAAAACAAAAATAATTTATAACAATGCACTGTTTCCATTAAGTATCATCAAGTACTCTCCCTGCTTCCTAGATAATTGTTAACTTCTGTGGTGCAGTGGTCTAAGCTGTGCACTATGGCTCTGAGCCTCGTGAGTTAGAGTTCTGTGTAATTGTTTTTTTGGTGAGTGCCAACGAAGGCTTATACTGATGTCCTCAAGACCTTTTCAAACGTCCAAAATCGATGTCTCTTTCCTGTGACCAGCCTGCATTAGGAGAGGAGAGGAGTGGAGAGGAGAGGAGTGGAGAGGGGTGGTGGAGACAAAAGAGGAGAGGAGAGGAGTGGAGAGTAGTGGGGTGGTGGAGACAAGAGGAGAGGAGAGGAGTGGAGAGGAGTGGGGTGGTAGAGACTAGAGGAGAGGAGAGGAGTGGAGAGGAGAGGAGTGGGGTGGTGGAGACAAGAGGAGAGGAGTGGAGAGGAGGTATCTATACTTGCATTCCTGGGGAATTAGTTGTCTAATGAAAAACAAGCTACTTGTGTCAACAGGTCGAGTTGGAGTTCTCTCTCTCTCTCTCTCTCTCTCTCTCTCTCTCTCTCTCTCTCCACCTATCCTTTTCTCCACCTCTATGCCCATAAACTGTTCTAAATGCCCTCTCTACATCTCTGTAATAACATGTTTGTCTACACAGACGTGTGATTATAACCAATCTTCACATCATCTCACACAGTGTTAGGCAACATAGGCTAGATCTATGATGTTGAAGGGTAACAATTGACATGGTCTTGCCAGACCTACACCTATACAGTAAATATAGCCTACATGATCCTGAACACTCAGAATGTGTGTACATGTTTTTCCAGCCTAGCACTAATACACCTGATTTAACTGACTAACTTATCACAACCCATGATTAGTTAGATTACTTAGATTAGTTAGATCGATGAGGCTGTAGTGGAGCGTGCTGAGGGCTTCAATTTACTTGGTGTCCACATCACTAAGTAATTAACTTGGTCGACACACACCCACACAGCAGTGAAGAGGGCACAACAACGCCTCTTCCCCCTCAGGGGGCTGAAAAGATTTGGCATGGGCCATCAGATCCTCAAAAAGTTCTACAGCTGCACCATCGAGAGCATCTTGACTGGCTGCATCACTGCTTGGTACGGCAACTGATAGTTGACTGCAAGGCGCTGCAGAGGGTGGTGAGTACAACCCTGCCATCCAGGCCCTCTATATATCAGGTGTTGTCAAAGACTCCAGAAACCCCAGTCATTTACTGTTCTCTCTGCTACCGCATGGCAAGCAGTACCGGTCGGCCACATTTGGAACCAACAGGACCATGAACAGCTTCCACCCCCAAGCCATAAGACTGCTAAACAAGACTGCTAAATAGCTTGTCAAATGGCTACCCGCATGCCCACACACACATAACATGTGCACACATGCACACTGACATGCACACGCACACGCACACGCACACACACACACACACACACACACACACACACACACACACACACACACACACACACACACACACACACACACACACACACACACACACACACACACACACACACCACATACGCTGTTGCTACTGTCTATTATCTATCCTGTTGCCTAGTCACTTTACCCTACCTATATGTACTGCAGTGGCGGTCAGTGCCATTTAAGATGAGGGTGGACACTTTTTTATTTCATGAGCATGGCCTCATTTCTATTACAGCATATTGGATGACTGTCATTCATATTTCACTCACCCAGATCAATGTAACAGCCATACGCTTAGGCTACTACAAGAATTTTCCCTGTACCCATCATGAGGTTGCTACAACCTAGCCTATGAATGACAGTTTACAACGTAGGTGCACACATGACGAGAGAAATTTGAGGTGACAGACAGTGACACATGGACAGACAGTGACATTCAATACCGAATTAGTCCAACATTTGCAAACAAGAGTTTCGATTGGTTTAAGAAACGCTTTCAACAGAATCTGTGGAATGAATACACCCCTGATCACCCGTAGACACTGTACACTTTCATAGCAGCCACGTTGTATTCCTTCTCGCATCTATGCGCTCTCCTTCTCTCACCTCTTCACTTTGTTTGTGGACTTCAGAGCACAACACATCAGCTGTATGTGACCTGGCGAAAAAAACCTTTCCAAGCCAAAACGCTACACATAGCCTACATCGTTGTCACCATATTAGCTAAAGTAACGTCCTAGGCAGCATAGCTAATAGATCTAATGCTTTTTTACAACCGCTACAATCATGCAGTAACGTTACAGTGTACAGTGTAAGCAGTTACACCGGCGGGCCCCGGTGGCAATAAATTAGTAAAACCAAATGCTTACCTTGACTTGGAAGAGTTCCAGTGCTCTGTTGAAAAGTCATAGCCAGCTAGGTAACATAGCATCCCTCAGTTTGAGCAGGGTGCTTCAGTAGGGTAAACTTGCTAGCAGCATTTGCTAGCTAAGTAAGTGAAACTGAAAGTGAGAAGAAAAAAATGACAAAATCTCTCTCTCTCTATTTCTCTCTTGCTTCTCCTTCATTTTGGAAGGAATTAATTTGTTCAAACTGTTCAACTACTGTCTTTCTCTTTCTTTGAGTCAGCTACTCAACACATTTTATGCTCTGCAGTGCTAACTAGCTGTAGTTTATGCTTTTAGCAGCAGATTAATTTTCTGATCCTTTGATTGGGTGGACAACATGTCATTTCACGCTGCAAGAGCTCTGATAGGTTGGAGGACGTCCTCCGGAAGTTGTCATAATTACTGTGTAAGTCTATGGAAGAGGGTGAGAACCATGAGCCTCCTAGGTTTTGTATTGAAGTCAATGTACCCAGAGCAGAACGGAAACTAGCAGTCCTCCGGCTACACCATGGTGCTACCCTACAGAGTGCTGTTGAGGATACTGTAGACCTTCATTGCAAAATAGTGTTTTAATCAATTATTTGGTGACGTGATTAAATTTAGTATAGTTGTATGCAAAAAGGATAACTTTTGAAATGTTTTACAATTAAAAATGTTATGACATTCACTGAGGTGGATGGTCCTCCCCTTCCTCCTCTGAGGAGCCTCCACTGAGGAGCCTCCACTTTACGTACCTACCTCAATTACCTCGTACCCCTAGTCATACCTCGCAACCCCTCTATATGCCATGTTATTTTTACTCGTTATTGTTATTCATTATTTATTGTGTATTTATTACTTGTGTTACTATTTATATTTTTTTGTAAATGTTGGATCTTTATCTTTAACTCTACATTGTTGGAAAAGGACGCGTAACTAAGTATTTCCCTGTTAGTCTACACCTGTTGTTTACAAAGCATGTGACAATTAAAATATGATTGGATTCGATCTGTTTAGTCGTACTATACCGGCTATGCCACAGACTAAAACACAGCCATAGACTTAATCCTGAATACAGATGACATATCTTATATATTTACATTTGTCTAGACTGCGTGTTGTGTGCAAGCATGTGTGTCTGTGTGTGTATGTGTGTGTGTGTGTGTGCGTGTGTGTGTGTGTGTGTGTGTGTGTGTGGTGTGTGTGTGTGTGTGTGTGTGTGTGTGCGCGCGTGCGTGTGTGCAGAATCCCAAGGACAGAACTTTAGGGACTGTGTGCGTGTAGACATTTGCATAAGTGGGCCATTGGTCCCTAATAGAGGCGTTTTGTCCCGGCGTTAACAAGGTGTCTCACTGCAGTGCTTGTTCATTCACTCTCTCCCTCTTTCTTTCCTGTCGTTCGCCGGCGCTGTCGTTGGGGCAATCAGTGTTCAGTGTGGGCTCTCTCTTTGTGTGATTTACGAGCTCACAGATTCATTTAAAAGCCATTGTTCTCTACTGACGGATACACTGGCCCCCGCCACATTGGGAGAAGACACACACAAACACACACACACACACACACACACACACACACAGCCCACGCTTCCCCAGTCTCCTGTCGTCCACTCTCACACACACACACACTCTACCAGCAATCAATCACTAGCGATGGAGGAACAGATTGTTATCGTGGTAACCATATTAACCCAGCGACAGCCTTATCCTCTGCTGCATTAAGATGTACTATACTAGAGACAGAGCGAGAGAACATAAGAGAGGACAGAAAATAAAATAAGAGACAAGGGACGGATAGGTCCAGTTCCTCTTTTCCTTGATATCCATCCTTCTTTGTTTCCTATACGTTGCTAACTTTTTAAGATGAAGAGAGAGAAAGGAGAGGATGAAAAAGGTAGTGATCCTCTTTTCTTTTTAATACAATCCCTATTTCAGGAGCGATTCTCTGCTCTGAGGTTGTTAACCCAGAGAGACAAACCTGTGCTTGATTAAGATTATGAGTGTGTGTACCTCGGTGTTTATGTATGTGATTGTGTGTGTACCTCTTTAGCGGGGGGGGGGGGGGGGGGGGGTAGTTTGGCAATTTAGAGTGAAGGCTTTTATGAGTGTAATCATCTCCAATAAAGGCTGTTCAGGAATCTTCATCCCCAACCTGAGCACACACACACTAACACTCCTCTCAAAATCAACACACACTCAAGGTTTTAATCAGAGCCAAGTACATTTTAATCTCATCCCTCATAAGTGGACAACTTGTATTAATTCTCAGAAATGAGGACAAGTTGGCCTCCCACCAAGCAGATAGTATTGAGTTAAAGTCTCTGTTCTGGGTTTGTGTAGGAGATTAATTTCTCTACAAGTTCATTTTTTCATCAGTGATCAGCTTTGGCCAAGGGGGTATTCACCATCGGTGTGTGAGGGAGATACATGGGAAAACACATAATTATTTTGTTATTTAATGGAATGTATTCACACACACGCACACACACACACAAATGCTCATATAAACATGATTATGCAAATCACTTACCGTAACCAACTTTTATGAGAAAGAGAGAGAGAAAAAGATGGGGCGAGGTAGATAGAGGGAGAGGGAGAGAGAGGGAGTGAGAGAGCTAGATGGGGTAGAGAGCGAGAGAGAGAGAGAGAGAGAGAAAGGGGGGAGATGGGGAGGGAGGGAGAGCGGGGGAGGGAGAGAGGGGCAAAGGGGGAGAGAGAGAGAGGGGGTGAGAGGGGGGATGGAGGGAGAGAGGGGCAGAGGGGTAGAGAGAGTGAGAAAGGGGGAGGGAGTGAGAGAGGGGGAGTGCGGGAGGGAGGGAGAGAGAGAGGGGATAGGGGGGAGGGGGGAGAGAGAGGGGCAGAAGGTTAACACCTTCCACTCTGCACACACCTACTTGGATCTTTAGGGTGAATCAAATACATACACATGCCTCTTTTGCTTCTATACACCATCCCTATAACCTACCCAACGTCAACATGTTAATTAACACACATCCCATCAGAATACTCCCCCTCACTAAAGAGATAATGGGAGAGGGAGAGGGAGAGGGATATTCCATTTTTACCGCATGAGGTCCGGAGCCTGCTGATTTTCTGTTCTACCTGAAAATGAATTGCGCACACCTGGTGTCCCGGGTCTAAATCAGTCCCTGATTAAAGGGGAACAATGAAAAAATGCAGCGGAACTGGCTTCGAGGTCCAGAGTTGAGTTTGAAGGGTGTATAGCATTTTAGTTAAATACATATTTCATAAGGGAATATCCTTTTTTATTTCTCGTTGTCCCTCTCTCTGTCCCTTATATCCATGTCCCTAATTACAAAATGTGAAGCTTAAGTAAACTGACTTATAGATAAGCACCTACAAATCTCCTTTTCTTTATCTCTTCTTCTTCTGTCGCTCTCTTTAGTTATATTTAATTCATCATCCTCTTCTTAATCAAGTCTTTAATTTCAGTACCATGGAATTAAATGTACATTTATACAGAACAACATTGACTTTCACACATAGATAAGACCATGAAAACTGTCAAGGTGTTCCAACCTGGTCTCAGAGCATTTTGTATTATTCTGTACGTAAATCCGGGACAATGCATTTAGTATGATATTTTACATTTTTGTATGGCATATTAATTAATGAATGTCCATCATCCATTTCAAATGTCATATGATATGTTACGAATTACAAATAGTTTGACGTGTTATGGATTTGTAAAACATGCAATATGTTACGCATTTGCAAAACTTACAATATGTTATGACTTTACGAAAGTATGATATGTTACAAATTCCAATTTTTGGTTGCTAACATTAGCTAGGTGGCTAAAGTTAGCAAAGCTTGAGGTTAGGCTTACGGGTTAGGGTTAAGGTTAGAGTTAAATTTAGCAGTAAGGATAAAGGGTTAAGGTTAGGGTTAGCTAAACGGGTTAAGGCTAGTGTTAGAGTTAGGGGAAGGGTTAGCTAACATTCAAGTAATTGCAAAGTAGCTAAAAAGTAGTAAGTACTTGAAAAGCTGCTAAAATGCTGAAGTTGTAGGTGATTAGATTCGAACACGCAACCTTTGAGTTGCTAGACGTTCATGTTATGTGCTCATTCATCCATCCACCCATACCAACCACCTTCCTTTCGTTTTTGCCTTAAGCATCCTTCAGTTTTATGTAACCACACCAAACGTAACATATCATACTAATTTCAATATTTTCGTATTTACATTTATTATCTTACGTTTAGTCTATGAGACCAGGCTGAGAGTAAAAAAAATCTATTGTCTTAGTTACAGTAAGTTTAAAATACTATTTGTGTCTGTCCGTGCGTGTGTCTGGCGGGAACAGTGCCTGCTTAGATCCCGTAAGCAGTCCATGAACTAGAGGTGTTTTGAGGTAAGTGGGTTTCCTAGAGGTGTTTTGAGGTAAGTGGGTTTCTGACAGATTTTTGGATCGCTCACACTCACTGACAGCACAAGAGAAATTACACACACCAGGGAAGGAACAGTGCAGTCCTGGCTTCTCATCCACTCTGTTCTGGTCCAGAGTGTGTGTTTGTGTGTGTGTGTGTGCGTGCGTGCGTGCGTACATGCATGTGTGTTTGTGTGTCAAGTATGCAAAGGTTTGTGTGTATTCCAAGAGAGTAAGAGAGACAGAGCGGCAGACAGAAAGACAGTGATAGAGAGAAAGGTAGAAAGACAGAAAGAAAAATGAGAGAGATGCAGACAGAGATAGAGAGCCAGCCAGTCAGTCAGACAGACCGAGAGACAGACAGAGTCATCGAGTAGATTTCCAGTGTCAGTAAGCAGCTGGCTGTGTTGGCAGAGTTGGCCCGGTGGCTCCTCAATGTCACCTAGTCTCTGTGTATATAACCATACACTCCTCTCGTCTCCTCCTCCGCCCATTTTCTACATCTTTTCTTTCCATAAGAATCTCCTTGATATACACACAAAAACATGCACTCGAGTTCTCTCTCTCACTCTCTCTCTCTCTCTCTCTCTCTCTCTCTCTCTCTCTCGTGCAGATTGTACTATTGTAGATGTTCCTTTTGGCCTCTGGACCTTCCATGTACGTCAACTGCCCCTGTGTGACGCGGAGGTTTGTGATTCTTGACCAGAGATCACAGTTTGCCCTGAAAAAAATAGACAAACCTTTGCCGAGATGCCAGAAGAACGATTTTCAGCTTTGACTATCCTGTTGGAAATAAAACATTGTATTCAATAGCACAGCCGGCCAATACAAGGGATTATCTGTGCCTGCTGACTCAATGTTGACCAATCACATCAGCACAGGGGCAGGAAATGCAGAGTTATCTCCATATCCTCTAGTTCCTGTTGGAGTTGATCTTTATTGTTCCAACGGGACTTTTGTTTTGTAGCAAGAAGACATTGAAATGCACATGGAGCACTCAAAAACAAACAAATAACCAGTGACAGGTGAACTGGCTGTTCAGAAACCAGCAGCTACAGGGAGGGACTGGTCAACAAGCTCACATAGTCTCATGTCATAATTAGACGTTCATCCATGTTTCTCAAACGTCAAATTTCGAAGTTGTTCTAAACTTCACATATCTTAGTGTTTAAGGTTAAGTTTAGGCATTATCACTGAATTCTTAAGGTCAGGCATTAACTCCAAATGGTTAAGGTAACGGTTAAGGTTTGAGATCGGCTTAAAACTAAAATATAAAAAACTACTTTCTATTGCTGGATTTTAAAACGGAACCTTTAGAATCAGAGGCAGATACTTCCATCCATCCGCTATCCCCGTCCACAACTGCCTTGCAGAACTGAAAACGACTTGAACATAACAGCGCTCACTGTTGCCACCTAGTGGCCGGTTTCCATATCATCTCCCAACGTCCTCGGATATGGATGGACGTCGAATACTGAAATGTATTCCGGTTGAACTGGTGGCCCTGCTAACAGCCCCAGGGGAGGTGGACTTCCCACCTTCACCAGTCTGGCCTCCCCTTCCCCAGCCTAGCCACTAAATAAACTCCCTGGCCTGTCTGGCCTTGTGTGGGATCAATGTGTGTGTGTGTTTGTCTGTGAAAACTTCTCTCTCTCCCTCCGATTATTTGTTACAAAATATTGACTCAACAGAAGCCCAACAGCTCATGTAATTCCTCCCATTCCCAATATTTCACAGTGTTATCATCGTACTGCTACAGTGTGTAATTGCTGATGGTCTTGTCATGCTGGCCTCCCTTGAAAAACAGTCCTTGATTCCAACTGGGACTCCTTGCTTAAAGAAAGGTAAAAATGTTTTTTAAATACAGTGCATTCAAACCTCTCTCTCCTTCCGATTATTACACCAAAAATTATAAAAACAAGGTGTAATTTCCTAGAATCAGCCACAGAATCTCGTCCACGTTTGGTACTGTGGAAGAAGTTTGGGCAGTGCGTGTATGTCAGGGTGCATGTGTGCATGGTGATGTGCGTACCTACAGTTGAAATCGGAAGTTTACATACACTTAGGTTGGAGTCATTAAAACTCGTTTTTCAACCACTCCAAAAATGTATTGTTAACAAACTATAGTTTTGGCAAGTTGGTCAGGACGTCTACTTTGTGCATGACACAAGCAATTTTTCCATCAATTGTTTACAGACAGATTATTTCACTTATAATTCATTGTATCACAATTCCAGTGGGTCAGAAGTTTACATACATTCGGTTGACTGTGCCTTTAAACAGCTTGGAAAATTCCAGAAAATGATGTCATGGCTTTAGAAGCTTCTGATAGGCTAATTGATATATGTTGAGTCAATTGTAGGTGTCTGTGGATGCATTTCAAGGCCTACCTTCAAACTCAACGCCTCTTTGCTTGACATCATGGGAAAATCCAAATAAATCAGCCAAGACCTCAGAAGAAAATTGTAGACCTCCACAAGTCTGGTTCATCTTTGGGAGCCATTTCCAAACACCTGAAGGTACCACGTTCTTCTGTACAAACAATAGAACGCAAGTATAAACACCATGGGACCACGCAGCTGTCATACCGCTCAGGAAGGAGACACGTTTTGTCTCCTAGAGATGAACATACTTTGGTGCGAAAAGTGCAAATCAATCCCAGAACAACAGCAAAGGACCTTGTGAAGATGATGGAGGAAACAGGTACAAAAGTATCTATGTCCACAGTAAAACGAGTCCTATATCGACATAACCTGAAAGGCTGCTCAGCAAGGAAGAAGCCACTGCTCCAAAACCGCCATAAAAAAGCCAGACTATGGTTTGAAACTGCACATGGGGACAAAGATAGCACTTTTTAGAGAAATGTCCTCTGGTCTGATGAAACAAAAATATAACTATTTGGCCATAATGACAATCGTTATGCTTGGAGGAAAAAGGGGGAGGCTTGCAAGCCGAGGATCACCGTCCCAAACGTGAAGCACGGGGGTGGCAGCATCATGCTGTGGGGGTGCTTTGCTGTAGGAGGGACTGGTGCACTTCACAAAATAGATGGCATAATGAGGCAGGAAAATGATGTGGATATATTGAAGCAACATCTCAAGACATCAGTCAGGAAGTTAAAGCTTGGTCGCAAATGGGTCTTCCAAATGGATAATGACCCCAAGCATACTTCCAAATTTGTGGCAAAATGGCTTTAAGGACAACAAAGTCAAGGTATTGGAGTGGCCATCACAAAGCCTGACCTCAGTCCTATAGAAAATGTGTGGACAGATCTGAAAAAGTGTGTGTGAGCAAGGAGGCCTACAAACCTGATTCAGTTACACATGCTCTGTCAGGAGGAATGGGCAAAATTCACTGAACTTATTATGGGAAGCTTGTGGAAGGCTACGCAAAACGTTTTACCCAAGTTAAACAATTTAAATATTAATTGAGTGTATGCAAACTTATGACCCACTGGTAATGTGATGAAAGAAATAAAAGCTGAAATAAATCATTCTCTCTACTATTATTCTGACATTCTACATTCTTAAAATAAAGTGGTTATCCTAACTGACATAAGACAGGGAATTTTTACTAGGATTTACTAGGAAATGTCAGGAATTGTGAAAACTGAGTTTAAATGTATTTGGCTAAGGTGTATGTAAACTTATGACTGCAACTGTATGTGCATACTGTAGGTCACTGTACATGTTCATGCATTCAAGCATGAGTCCATGTTTGCATGTTTGAGCATCTGTGTTTGCATGTGTATATGTTTCTCTGTGTGTGTGTGTATGTGTGCATGAAAGAGTGTGTGTGTGTGTGTGTGTGTGTGTGTGTGTGTGTGTGTGTGTGTGTGTGTGTGTGTGTGTGTGTGTGTGTGTGTGTGTGTGTGTGTGTGTGTGTGTGTATTCAGGGAAATAGGCCATACTAGCAAATGGTGGAATTGTCAGTCCTTTGATGTCAGTTCCTGTTCACATCCCTCACGCCTGATTGGCTCGCTCCAAACGGGCTGCCAGGGAGCCTGCTCAACATTGCTCAGTCTGCGCAACACAGGAACTTGTCCTTAGTGCACTTACGTTATCATATTTTAAGCTTTCAGTCACTTTAGACTTGGGCATTACATGGCTTTTTTCTTTGTCAATGTTGCCAATGATAAATTCCATGCACATATTAGCTAGTTTTTTCTCACTCCATTTCTAAACTAATAGAGCATCTGGACATTTTCTTTACATATATTTCAACAGATATATTTGCACTGAAGCTGTGAATATATCACTGATGTTGGTTTTAACATCTGTATGCTCTGAGGCACACACACACACACACACACACACACACACACACACACACACACACACACACACACACACACACACACACACACACACACACACACACACACACACACACACACACACGCACATACATACACACACACGCACTTACACACACACATACACACAAAAAGATGCACAGAGAAAATGAAAACAAATGCTGTGAAATTACCCATAATCCTCATGAGACAGCGTAGACCTAGGCATCCTCTCGCTGTGTTGGAATACACTAAGACATATACAAACACACATAAACACACTCAAATACACACACACTCAAATACACACTCCAGGCATGATGTGTAATGTTTACCAACCAATTTCCCCAGTGATTAAGCCTGTTGGGGTATTAACATATAAACAACACTATCAACTAGGGACTACAGCGTTATACTCTACTGTACATAAGCATTTGAGTTAACTGGTGTTTCCTAACCAACACTGAGAGAGTGTGTGAGTATGATAGAGAGCAGAGTCTCCTGTCTGTCTGATGTCTCAGTGTGGTCTTGATGGTTCAATCTGATGCCAACCAGATCCCAAATGTGTTTTATTGAACCTTTATTTAACAGGCAAGTCAATTAAGAACAAATTCTTATTTACAATGATGGCTTGGGATGAGGCAAAACGCCTCTTGTGGGGACTGGGCTGGAATAAAAAATAAATAACGAAAGAATGTAAGAATGTAAGACAAAACGGACAACACTGACAGAACACACAGGCAAAAGCACAACTACAACAGCAAACAAACATGGGATGTGTGTGTGCGTGCAGGCATGTCTGTGGTGTTTAGACCAATAAGCTCACGTCAGAATTAGACGTTCTTCCATGTTTCTCAAACATAACATTTCAACGTTGTTCCAAACTACAAATTTCATAGTGTTTAGGCATTCATTCAGAATTCTTAAGGTTAGGCATTAACTCTGAATGGTTAAAGTAAGGGTTAAGGTTTGGGATAGGCTTAAAACAATATAAAGAGAAACGTTCTATAGATGGGTTCAAACATGCAACCTTTTGCACCACAAGCAGATGCTTATCCACCATCTGTCACAAGTGTCGAAAGGATTAGACCAAGGCACAGAGTGTATAGCGCTCATCTTTGGATTTTAATGAATGCACTTCAACATCAAAATAATAAACGCTCAACAGTTCCGTCAGGTACAATAACTAAACGGAAAATAACCACCCACAAAACCCAAAGGAAAACAGGCTGCCTAAGTATGGCTTCCAATCAGAGACAACGAAAGACACCTGCCTCTGACTGGAAACCATACACGGCCACACATGGAAAATGAAACATAGAAACAGAAAACTAACACAAATTACCCTAGAAACAAACCAACCCCAAAACACACAAAACAACCCCCCTGCCATGCCCTAACCATTCTACTATGGCAAAATGACAATTTTCACTGGTCAGTACGTGACAGTACCCCCCCCCCCCCCCCCCCCCCCCCCCCCGAAGGTGCAGACCCTGACTGCACCCCAAACAAAAAAACCACAAAAATAACCCCAAACCTAAAGGGAGGGAAAAGGGAGGGTGGCCACCGTCTACGACTGTTCCTGTGCTACACCCAACCCTTCCGCCAATCCTCCAGCTACGGAGGTGGCTCTGGCTGGAGGCCCCGGGCTGAGAGGCGTTGCTGGAGGCCCCGGGCTGAGGGGTGTCGCAGGAGGCTCCGGGCTGAGGAGCGTCTCTGTAGGTTCCGGACTGGGGACCTTCGCTGCAGGCTCCATGCCATGGATCATCACTACTGGTTCCGCGCCATGGATCATCACTGGAGGCTTTGTGCCATGGATCATCACTGGAGGCTCCGGGCCATGGGTTATCACTGGAGGCTTCGTGCCATGGATCATCCCTACAGGCTCCTGGCCATGGATCATCACTGGAGGCTTCGTGCCATGGATTAACCCTACAGGCTCTGTGCCATGGATCATCACAGGAGGCTTCATGCCATGGATTATCACTGGAGGCTTCGGACCATTGAACAATACTGGAGGCTTCCTACGGGGAGCTGGAACCGGTCTCACCAGACTGGGGAGACGCACAGGAGACTGGGTGCGCAGAGCAGGCACAAGGCACACTGGGCCGTGGAGGTGCACCGGAGGTCTGGAGCTCAGGGCTGGCACACCCCGTCCTGGCTGGATGGTCACTGTAGCCTGGCACGGGCGGAGCGCTGGCACAGGGCAAAATGGGCTGTGCTGGTCAATGAGGGCTGCCGTGCATAGAGCAGGCGCAGGATAAACTGGGCCGAGGAGACACACTGGAGGCCAGATGCGTTGAGCCGGCGCACTTCCTCCTGGCTGCCGGCCAACTCTCGCATGGCAATGCTGCGGAGCCCGTACCGACCGCACCGGACTTTGCGTACGGATGGGCGAGATAGTGCGCATCACACCGTAATGCATTTCTCGCCCCTCTGCACACCCGCTCCGCAGTGCCCTTTCCGCCAGTACCATTTCCCGGAATCTCGCGTCGAACTCAGCACTTGACTCCTTAACTGGCTCCGGTTTGCTCCACGGCTCTCTCCTATATGCCCAGGAAGTTGGGTCAGGGCTCCCCCCTGACCTAGCCAAACTACCCGTATGCCCCCCCCCCCATTTTTTTTGGGGGGGTGGCTGCCTCTCAGCATCCTCTTGCCGTTCCAGCTGTTCCTCCGAGTAACGCCGTTCCGTCTTCGCTGCCTCTATCTCCTCCGGTGGGCGGCGATACTCTCCCGGCCTTGTCCACGGTCCTGCCACATCCAGGATTTCATCCAGGTCCATCACTCCACGTACCTCCTCCCCCGCTGCTTGGTCTTCTTTTGGTGGGTGGTTCTGTCACAAGCGCCATAGTGAAGAGACCAAGGCGCAGCATGGATAGTGCTCGTTCTTAATGTATTTTATGAGAACACTTAAACAGCAAAATAACAACGACCAACAGCTCCGTCAGGTACAACAACTAAAAGGAAAATAACCACCCACAAAACCCAAAGGAAAACAGGCTGCCTAAGTATGGCTTCCAATCAGAGACAACGAAAGACACCTGCCTCTGATTGGAAACCATACTTGGTCACACATGGAAAATGAAACATAGAAACAGAAAACTAGAACAAATTCCCCTAGAAACAAACCAACCCCAAAACACACAAAACAACCCCCCTGCCACGCCCTGACCACTCTACCATGGCAAAATGACGCTTTTCACTGGTCAGGACGTGACACCATCCCCTTGACGGTTCTAGCTTGTATGGCTCCCTGGCGAACCCCCACCCTTCAGTGCATTTGAAACTTCACTAATAAATAATCATAACATTTAAAACTATATAAATAATATATATAATATAAAAAAATATATACAAAAAAAAGACTCATAAATATCAAAAAGAAGTAACAAAGACAAATAGAAATACATTTGTGTTTATTTGGCACTGGAGCATCAATACATTATCCATCCCCCAACACTGTCAACCAAGAGTCAAGACTACATTACCCATCCCAAAACACTGTCAACCAAGAGTGTGTGTGCAGACTGGTTTTATATTATTCTTAATTACATCTAGATGTTCCGCTAGCGGAACGCCTCGCCAATATCCAATGATAGAGCGTGGCGCGAATTACAAACTCCTCAAAAATCCTAAAACTTCAATTTTTCAAACATATTACTATTTTACACCATTTTAAAGACAAGACTCTCCTTTATCTAACCACATTGTCCGATTTCAAAAAGGCTTTACAACGAAAGCAAAACATTAGATTATGTCAGGAGAGTACCCAGCCAGAAATAATCACACACCCATTTTTCAAGCTAGCAAATAATGTCACAAAAACCAAAACCACAGCTAAATGCAGCACTAACCTTTGATGATCTTCATCAGATGACACTCCTAGGACATTATGTTATACAATACATGCATGTTTTGTTCAATCAAGTTCATATTTATATCAAAAACCAGCTTTTTACATTAGCATGTGATGTTCAGAACTAGCATACCCACCGAAAACTTCCGGTGAATTTACTAAATTACTCATGATAAACGTTCACAAAAAACATAACAATTATTTTAAGAATTATAGATACAGAACTCCTTTATGCAATCGCGGTGTCCGATTTTAAAATAGCTTTTCGGTGAAAGCACATTTTGCAATATTCTGAGTAGATAGCCCGGCCATCATGGCTAGTTATTTTGACACCCACCAAGTTTGGCACTCACCAAACTCAGATTTACTATAAGAAAAATTGGATTACCTTTGCTGTTCTTCGTCAGAATGCACTCCCAGGACTTCTACTTCAACACCAATGTTGTTTTGGTTCCAAATAATCCATAGTTATATCCAAATAGCTGCGTTTTGTTCTTGCGTTCAAGACACTATCCGAAGGGTGACGCGCCGGCGCATATCGTGACAAAAAATTTTCAAAATATTCCATTACCGTACTTCGAAGCATGTCAAACGCTGTTTAAAATCAATTTTTATGCGATTTTTCTCATAAAATAGCGATAATATTCTGAACGGGAGACCTTGTTTTCGTTCAAACACTGAAAATAGAAAGTGGAGTCTTCACATGCACGCGCGCACCAGTGTCATTGTTCTCAGAACGACCACTTTCCAAAAGCCCTACTGTTTTTCGCCCAGGGACTGCAGAGTCATCATTCCCCATTCTGGCGCCTTCTGAAAGCCTATGGGAGCCTTAGAAAATGTTATGTTACAGCAGAGATCCCCTATTTTCGATAAAGAGGCTATAGAAGGACAAGAAATGGTCAGACAGGGCACTTCCCATATAGAATCTTCTCAGGTTTTGGCCTGCCATATGAGTTCTGTTATACTCACAGACACCATTCAAACAGTTTTAGAAACTTTAGGGTGTTTTCTATCCAAATCAAATAGTTATATGCATATTCTAGTTTCTGGGCAGGAGTAATAACCAGATTAAATCGGGTACGTTTTTTATCCGGCCGTGAAAATACTGCCCCCTATCCTAAACAGGTTAACGATTTGGCACAAGCCATCAAAAAATATAACAATATGTCTATGTAACTATATATTCACAGTATTATGAATGAGTTGTGGTTTATTTGGTAAAGTTTCGTGGTGTGATTGATTTTACTAATTGCATTAACCTCTTACATCTAGACGTTCCGCTAGCTGAACACCTGCTCCAATATCCAATGATAGGCGTGGCGCGAATTACAAATTCCTCAAAAATACAAAAACTTGCATTTTTCAAACATATGACTATTTCACAGCATTTTAAAGACAAGACTCTCCTTTATCTAACCACACTGTCCGATTTCAAAAAGGCTTTACAGCAAAAGCAAAACATTAGATTATGTCAGCAGAGTACCAGCCAGAAATAATCAGACACCCATTTTTCAAGCTAGCATATAATGTCACAAAAACCCAGAAGACAGCTAAATGCAGCACTAACCTTTGATGATCTTCATCAGATGACACACCTAGGACATTATGTTATACAATACATGCATGTTTTGTTCAATCAAGTTCATATTTATATCAAAAAACAGCTTTTTACATTAGCATGTGACGTTCAGAACTAGCATACCCCCGGCAAACTTCCGGGGAATTTACTAACAATTTACTAAATTACTCACGATAAACGTTCACAAAAAGCATAGCAATTATTTTAAGAATTATAGATACAGAACTCCTCTATGCACTCGATATGTCCGATTTTAAAATAGCTTTTTGGTGAAAGCACATTTTGCAATATTCTAAGTACATAGCCCAGCCATCACGGGCTAGCTATTTAGACACCCGGCAAGTTTAGCCTTCACCAAAATCAGATTTACTATAACAAAAATGTTATTACCTTTTGTTGTCTTCGTCAGAATGCACTCCCAGGACTGCTACTTCAATAACAAATGTTGGTTTGGTCCCAAATAAGCCATCGTTATATCCGAATAGCGCCGTTTTTTTCGTGCGTTACAGAAACTATCCGAAATGGTAAATCAGGGTCGTGCGCATGGCGCAATTCGTGACAAAAAATGTCTAAGTATTCCATTACCGTACTTCGAAGCATGTCAACCGCTGTTTAAAATCAATTTTTATGCAATTTATCTCGTAAAAAAGCGATAATATTCCGACCGGGAATCTCCTTTTCGGCAAACAGAGGAAAAATCACAAAGACGGGGGCGGCCAGGGTACGCGCCTAAGCCCACAGTCCCTTGATCGGCCACTTGAGAAAGGCGATAATGTGTTTCAGCCTGGGGCTGGGATGACGACATTCAGGTTTTTCCCGGGCTCTGAGCGCCCATGGAAGACGTAGGAAGTGTCACGTTAGAGCAGAGATCCTTTGTAAAAGATAGAGATGGCAAAGAAGTTCAAGAAATGGTCAGACAGGCCACTTCCTGTAAAGGAATCTCTCAGGTTTTGACCTGCCATTTGAGTTCTGTTATACTCACAGACACCATTCAAACAGTTTTAGAAACTTTGGAGTGTTTTCTATCCAAAGCCAATAATTATATGCATATTCTAGTTACTGGGCAGGAGTAGTAACCAGATTAAATCGGTACGTTTTTTATCCAGCCGTGAAAATACTGCCCCCTAGCCATAACAGGTTAATACTGTACAAAGTTAGAGGTGTGCTATTTGATAGATTCCCCTGCTCCCCCTACCTCGGGCTTCCTGTGGGGAGACCTGAGATCAACCTACCTTCGCCCCCCTCCCCATCTCGTACTTCTGAGTGGGAGACCTTCCCAGGTAGTAGCCTGCCTAGCTCACAAACTTGAATCAGGGTGCACACTCCAACAAGGTTAATTGACCCACAGTCCCACACGGTGACATGATATCATTGACGTGACGTGCAAATGAGCAATAGAAAACCGATCTGCCCATGTCGCCAATACCTAAATCCCCCACTGCCATCCACAACACCTTAGCAAAACCGAAACCTACTTGAAGGTAAGAGCGCTTACTGTTGCTCCTAGAGGTCAGTTTCCACATCATCTCCCAGACGTGGATGAACGTCGAATACTGACTTATATCATGGGTGACCTGGCTGGTTTAGACTTATATAGCCTAGAAATAATGTCTGGAATGGAGTGAATGGAATGGTTTCAAACATATGGAAAATATGTATTTGATGTGTTGTATATACCGTTCCATTGATTCCGTTGCAGCCATTACTATGAGCCCATCCTTCCCAATTAAGATGTCACCGGCCGCCTGTGGTTTAGACTTATAAGGCTGGTTTCCACGTCATCTCCCGATGTCCTCAGACGTGGATGAACGTCGAATACTGATTTTTATCACTGGTGACCTGGCTGGTTTAGACTTATGTAGCCTATACCAAGAATGTGAGGTGAGGAGAGGATTTATACTGAACATGGCGAGGTGACCCCTAGATGTTGACTAACGTGTGTGTGTGTGTGTGTGTGTGTGTGTGTGTGTGTGTGTGTGTGTGTGTGTGTGTGTGTGTGTGTGTGTGTGTGTGTGTGTGTATGTGTACGTGTGTGTGTGTGTGTGTGTGTACGTGTAAGGAGCCTACCTGCCTGTTGTTTAAGGAAGGTGCTTATGCAGCACAGCTAAGCACATTCTCCCTGTCTGTCCTCATATGGACGTGATCTTTTTAGCAGGGCGTGGCAGAACAAGGTGAGGCGGGGAACAATGCTTGTTTGTTGTTGTTTTTATTGGCCTTGAGAATTGCTCACCCTCCCCTAACAAGCAATTAACACACACATACACATGGACACACACACACATGCACACACGCACGCACGCACACACACATACACATAAACACACACATACGCACACACACATACACATAGACACACACACACACGCACACACACATAAATATGCATAACACACTTACAGACACAAACATTCACACCCACTCACTCACGGGAACATGAAACACACATTTTCACTCTAAATGGTTACTGCTTGCACTTTGGGATTGCATGTAGGCATATACCATTAAAAATAGAATAGCACACACAAGCTGCACTAATTAATTTGACTAATAAATTGCCTTTCAAATTTCTTTTTTTTTTACAAAACACTGAACTCTACACGGAACATGTCAAGTGATTTCAAAGCATTAGAAAGTTGACAAAGCCCTGCTCTGCCTCAGACATACGAACATATTGCAGTTAGTATGTGTGTGTGTGTGTGTGTGTGGTGTGTGTGTGTGTGTGTGTGTGTGTGTGTGTGTGTGTGTGTGTGTGTGTGTGTGTGTGTGTGTGCGTGTGTGCCCGTGAGCTAAAGGTAAAGACAGACAGGCTCCAGAGTGTAATTGAACATGTAGCTACAACACCACAGGGAGTTGGCAGGACCTGTAGAGAACTCCTGGCACCCCTCTGAGCCTTCTACCCTGAGTGTATGTCTCCCCCTCTCCCCTGTTTTAAGTTAACAGCCTCATTTAAAAGATCAGGCCTTCTTGACTGTATTTCTGACTCTCTCTCTGTCTCTCTCTCAGTCTGTCTGTCTGCCTGTCTGTCTGTCTTTCTGTTGCTCTCTGCCTGCCTCTCTCTCTCTCTCTTTCTCTCTCTCCATCTCCCTCTCTCTCTCCATCTCCCTCTCTCTTTCTCTCTCTCTTGCTCTCTCTCTCTCTCTCTACACACCCTCACTAAGCGTTCTAGTTCACCTACTTAAAACTTTTCCCCATGTCCCACTGCCATTCCCAAGTCAGATGGTGTGTGTGCGCGTGTGCGTGTCCGTGCATTTGTGTTTGGGAGCATCGTGTTCTGTCTTGTCTAATTAGCAGAGTATTGAGGAGCCTGTTTCTCTCCATGTCGCCCCATTTCTCAGTGTCACATTTCACAGACCCCTAACACAGTAAATGCTGCTGGAACCAAAAGGACTATAAAAAAGAAAAGTGACACAAACACACACACCTGCAGTACAAACACACACACACACACACACACACACACACACACACACACACACACACACACACACACACACACACACACACACACACACACACACACACACACACACACACACCTACAGTACAAACACACACACAGGAAGGAAGGAAGTACCTGATTGGAGCTGATTAAATATGATAGTTGGTAGGATGATGTCACCTGGCGCCCACTGTGGCCTTCCTGTCCGTCTGTGCGTGAGTGTGTGTTTGCGTGTGCACTTCACCAGAGGTAACGTTACTCTGTAGTTGTTGTAAGTTGGGTAAAATGTAATTGAGTGTTGGTTCCGTAGAAGGCTTTTTATGAAGTCTGTCTGTGATCTCTTCAAACAGACCTGGTGAAATAGAAAACTTTACAAGAGAGTGGTACTGTAAATATGAGAGTGGTGTTGACAAAGCACACACACATTCACATGCACACACACGGCAAAACACTTTCACGAGGGATACAGGCAACACAGGTGCACGTGCCCCCTCAGACTACCTTTTTTTTTATAACATTTTGTTGTTGTCAATGGTCTTTCACTCTAATACTATAAGCCACCATGCAATTTTATGAAGTTGCCTTTCGCTAGTCCAGATAGATTACCAATCTCACAACTTCATAACTAGCTACCAAGAAGCCATTTCAGGCAATCAATCAAGTGAGCTTGTCTAACTATATTAGCTGGCATGCCTGCTGTTAAGGTTGGTAGACTTTAGAAAAGCAAGCAATAACTAAATTCACTGAATAAGACTCACATTTCTTTCAATCTTTTACCAAGATTTTAGCAGAGATGCAAAGAAGCATGTTTAATTTATTTAACCTTTTACTTTAGTGGGATAAATCAGGGTCATGGTAGTCTTGGTAGTCTTAAACAAATCTACTTGGAAACAAAAGTATACACCTCATACACATGGTTTTGGGCTTAAAGAATAGGAGACACCTGTACCATGTCAGATTTAGAGATTGAAATGTATAAAATGTAGAGTTTGCATCCCAATATTACACTTCATATACATCACAGAAGACTGAAATATAACAAAACTGTTTGACATAGAAACATCAGATTTTCATTGGAAAAAAATGATAATTCTTTATTAATTATAAAAAATATTCATAACAATTCCACCTATGAGGCCAAAGACGGCACTTTTGGTCATTGACAGCAGGAAATGGCAACAAAAAAAAACACCTGTCAGGAGGATACAGACAGTTAAAGAAGTATGCTTACCAACGGGGAACACACTGATTTAATCAAAGTTGTTTTCACTTCATACATGTTTTTTTTCTTCATAGAATTAAGCAAATGATCATGGCTCTAGATTGCAGGAAAAAGCTGTTTCAGGTGTTTGAAAAATGGCAATTTATGGTTCAGGGGTCTAGCCCTCCTCCGGAGCACCCCAGAGCCTTGTACATTGTGCCCCCTCAGATTTCTGGGGTCCATGATGCCTGAAATACACACACACACACACACACACACACACACACACACACACACACACACACACACACACACACACACACCACACACACACACACACACACAGTATACACAGATTGTGTGTATACGGAGTTGGATTTCAGTCCAACTCAGGAGGAGTGCATACCATCTACCTCTGCATTACTCATGAATGTTCAATCCCTGGACAAAAAAGTAGATGAGCTCAGGGCGAGGATTTCCTTCCAGAGAGACATTAAGGACTGTAACATACAGTTGAAGTAGGAAGTTTACATACATCTAAGCAAAGTACATTTAAACTAAGTTTTTCATAATTCCTGACATTTAATCCAAGTAAAAATTCCCTGTTTTAGGTCAGTTAGGATCACCACTTTATTTTAAGAATGTGAAATGTCAGAATAAAAGTAGAGAGAATGATTTATTTTTAGCTTGTATTTCTTTCATCACATTCCCAGTGGATCAGAAGTTTGCATACACTCAATTAGTATTTGGTAGCATTGCCTTTAAATTGTTTAACTTGGGTCAAATGTTTTGGGTAGCCTTCCACAAGCTTCCCACAATAAGTTGGGTGAATTTGGGCACATTCCTCCTGACAGAGCTGGTGTAACTCAGTCAGGTTTGTAGGCCTCCTTGCTCGCACACGCTTTTTCAGTTCTGTCCACACATTTTCTATGGGATTGAGGTCAGGGCTTTGTGATGGCCACTTGAATACCTTGACTTTGTTTTAAGCCATTTTTCCACAATTTTGGAAGTATGCTTGGCGTCATTGCCCATTTGGAAGACCCATTTGCGACCAAGATTTAACTTCCTGACTGATGTCTTGAGATGTTGCTTCAATATAGCCACATAATTTTCCTACATCATGATGCCATCTATTTTGTGAAGTGCACCAGTCCCTCCTGCAGCAAAGCACCCCCACAACATGGTGCTGCCACCACTGTGCTTCACGATTGGGATGGTGTTCTTCGGCTTGCAAGCCTCCCCCTTTTTCCTCCAAATATAACGATGGTCATTATGGCCCAACAGTTCTATTTTTGTTTCATCAGACCAGAAGACATTTCTCCAAAAAGTACGATCTTTGTCCCCATGTGCAGTTGCAAACCATAGTCTGGCTTTTTATGGCTGTTTTGGAGCGGCGGCTTCTTCCTTGCTGAGCGACCTTTCAGGTTATGTTGATATAGGACTCATTACACTGTGGATATAGATACTTTTGTACCTGTTTCCTCTATCATCTTCACAAGGTCCTTTGTTGTTGTTCTGGGATTGATGT
This sequence comes from Salmo salar, assembly GCF_965601325.2. Lineage (NCBI taxonomy): Eukaryota > Metazoa > Chordata > Actinopteri > Salmoniformes > Salmonidae > Salmo > Salmo salar. Next base: position 20,060,556 of record NC_138303.1, on the reverse strand, counting down.
GCACTTTTCGCACCAAAGTACGTTCATCTCTAGGAGACAGAACGCGTCTCCTTCCTGAGCGGTATGACGGCTGCGTGTTCCCATGGTGTTTATACTTGCGTACTATTGTTTGTACAGATGAACGTGGTACCTTCAGGCGTTTGGAAATTGCTCCCAAGGATGAACCAGACTTGTGGAGGTCTACAAATTTTTTTCTGAGGTCTTGGCTGATTTCTTTTGATTTTCCCATTATGTCAAGCAAAGAGGCACTGCGTTTGAAAGTAGGCCTTCAAATACATCCACAGGTACACCTCCAATTGACTCAAATTATGTCAATTAGCCTATCAGAAGCTTCTAAAGCTATGACATCACTTCCTGGAATTTTCCAAGCTGTTAAAAGGCCCAGTTATCTTAGTGTATTTAAACTTCTGACCCATTGGAATTGTGATACAGTGAATAATAAGTGAAATAATCTGTCTGTAAATGTAACGAGGGTCGTACAAAGGGGACCAAGGCGCGGCGTGTAAAGTGCTCATATTTTACTTTTAATGAAAACACTAAATCAAAAACAACAAAAACAACCGTCAACAGTTCCGTCAGGTTACAAGGACCAAAACAGAAAACAACTACCCACAAAACCCAAAGGAAAAACAGGCTGCCTAAGTATGGTTCCTAATCAGAGACAACGATAGACAGCTGCCTCTGGTTAGGAACCATACTCGGCCCAACACAAAGAAATACAACACATAGAATGCCCACCCCACACCCTGACCTAACCACATAGAGAAACAAACCCTCTCTCTCAGGTTAGGGCGTGACAGTAAACAGTTGTTGGAAAAATTACTTGTGTTATGCACAAAGTAGATGTCCTAACCAACTTGCCAAAACGATACTTTGTTAACAACAAATTTGTGGAGTGGTTGAAAAACAAGTTTTAATGACTGCAACCTAAGTGTATGTAAACTTCCGACGTCAACTGTACTATGTTTTACGGAATCATGGCTCTCTCCATATATATTATCATTGTCAATATAGCCAGCGGGGTTCATTGACCCCATCCACACAGCCAGCGGGGATCTCCGTAAATTGTTGGGACAGGAAGAAAGAACTCTCTGGGAAAAATAAAGACGGAGGTGTATGTTTCATGATTAACTACTCATGGTGTGATTGTGGTAATGTACAGGAACTCAAGTCCTTTTGTTCTCCCGATCTGGAATACCTCACTATCAAATGCAGACCGCATTCCCTCCCAAGAAAATTATCTTTCGTCATCTTCACGGCAGTGTATATTCCCCCTCAAGCCAACACCGCAACAGTTCTCAAGGAACTACGATGGACTTTGTGCAAACTGGAAATTGCATCTACTGAGCCTGCATTTATTGTAGCTGGGGACTCTAATAAAGCAAATCTACCAACATTTTATCAACACATTTGCCTAAGCTACTTGCTCATCAAGAATTCTCTACCATTCCTGCTGCCCTTCTGGAGCGGCTACAAAGCCCTCCCCCGCCCTCTCTTTGGCAAATCAGATCACGCCTCCTTTCTGACACCCTTCTTATAGGCAGAAACATAAACAGGAAGTATGCGTGTTAAGGACTGTTCAACATTGGTCTAACCAATAGGAAGGTATGCATCAAGATTGTTTGGATCAAGCGGACTGAGACATGTTCCGGGTAAAACATTTGCTTAAAACTGAAAGCGTGAACCACCCCATTTAACCATGGAAAGGTGACTGGGAGCATCGATGAGTACAAACAGTCCAGCTATGCCCTCTGTAAGGCAATCAAACAGGAAAACTGTCAGTACAGGGACAAAGTAAAGTCACAATTCAACATCTCAGACACAATGCGAATTTGGCAGGGACCGCAGACAATCATGGATTAAAAAGAACACCGACGCCTTGTTCCCGGATAAACTAGACACCTTCTTCGCCAACATCGAGGAAAAAATTGTGCTGCCGATACGGGCCACAGCCACTCACGAGGACTATGAGCTCTTGTTCTCCATGGCCGAAGTGAGTAAGTAATTTAAGCGTGTCAGCTCTCGCAAGGCTGCTGGCCCAGACGGCATACATAGCCACATCCTCAGAGCATGTGCAGACCAGCTGGCTGGAGTGTTTACAGACATATTCAATCTCTTCCTAGCCCAATCTGTTGTCCCCACTTCCTTCAAGATGTCCACCATTGTTCCTGTACCAAAGAAAGCAAAGGTAACTGAACTAAATTACTATTGCCCAGTAGCACTCTCTTCTGTCATCATGAAGTGATGTGAGATGCTAGATTTTCACACCCTTGTGGAAATATAATTAGCATAATAAAAAATCCCCATAACAATCCGTCAGTTTAAGCAAGAGATACTGTATCTGTTTTTTGCATTGATTTGTCTCAATCCACTGCATCTACCTATGTCGCACTTCCGCATCTGTGGTGAAAGGGGACAGAGCTAGAGCGATGTTTGCCAGACCATGAGACATCCCAAAAATCGGTCTTCTCACAAAACGTCTGTAGCGTCTGAACAGTTTTCCCTACAAACTACCCCCCTATGGCAAGATGTGACACTCATGGACACGGTGGTGTTCCCCGTTTTGCTCTACATCCCCCACCAGCGTCTCGAGACTCGTCTGAAGTCGGTATGGCCAATCTGCCAACTTCTGTTGGTAGTGTCCGAACGGTATGGGCTACAGACTAATTTGACCCCTCTGTGGAAAGGTGAGACTCTTAAACACGTACATGTTGGTTGTTTTGCTCTTGGATGCACCCAGGCCTCACAAGACTCATCGGATAGTCCCCGGCACCAGTTGAAAACATTTATGGAAGTATACTGTGTTTGGTGATTGTTTAGAGCTCAAAATGAAAGGGTCAAATGCATTGTGAAATTTTGTTTTATTATATCTCTCAGATACAGGACAGACACTTCAGAACAAACTTCCTTTGGATTTTTTTTGGGGGGGGGACTGTCTGTTGTTCCATGTAGTGAATCTGTTATGTAATGCATTTGTATTATCAAATAGCAGGTAGGACAAAAATAATTTTTCATCAAGTTATTTTTTTAATTTTTTTTAATACTTCAAGGGGTCT
>NC_138303.1:20015000-20052500 GCF_965601325.2 Salmo salar | reverse complement strand
TCTCCCATGAATTCTCCTCACGCACAGTTAAGTCTGTGAATGGTATTTTCAGAATGAGAGTCCCATCAAAATCTTAACGGCAATGCCATAATAAAAGTCTCAGATACACATGACACATTTCTGATTATAAAATATACACAGTATTTCTTATTCCAAAACAATGCATATAAATACAGTACAAGCACGTTCTTATAAAGTCTTATATTGATTAAAACATATTCAATGCGGCATAAAACAGCTATAAGGTACACAATTCATTGGATTTTCATGAATATATAACAGCTTAACAAATGTCCTTTCCTGCCTGTTGCATTTCACTGCTTGTTTTTTTTCTGACCCACATTAACATCTGACCGTCTGGTTTCTACGTCTGTATGTCTACACATGCAAGATACAATTACACATACGTACGTAGAACCAGACCATTTTTTCTGAATCTAAATGAGGGAGGCCTTGTCCGTTGTCAGTCTCCTCCTTTGTTTCATCTTCTTCTGACCTCTTCCTCATTTTGTCGGACTGACTCACCAGGAGACGCACAACCGTTAATGGACATTACCACATCGAAACTCGTGCCCACCGTCCCCAGACTGTAGTTTCAGTGGAAATTTAAAAAAATTTGCTGAACACATTTGTGTGTTTCTCCAGACCGGTTCTCACAGGACAGGGAGAGGGAGCATATGAACAACTAGAAAGAGTGACAAAGCAGAAATTCCTAGATGAGAGGAGAACCAAGGAGGGGTGGAGGACAGTTCATTGGAATGACTGGACTTAAAATAAAAAAGGGAACTTGAAGTTTCAGAAATAAAGTAGATCACATTTTTGTCAGCTGGTTTTGTGAGATCAGGTTCTGACCAGTCCAGAAGGATTCTGATTGGTAGGTCAGTCTCTGCACCCCACATTATAAACTATGATATTTTTATTTCTGCTGAATGATGGAATGCTAGCTATGTGTCCTATTACAGAGGGAGAGGTGATGGAATGCTAGCTATGTGTCCTATTACAGAGGGAGAGGTGATGGAATGCTAGCTATGTGTCCTATTACAGAGGCAGAGGTGATGGAATATAATTAAACACAGCCATTGTGTCCTTTTACTAAATTAGACCCACTCTGCGTATGTGTGTGTGTGTGTGTGTGTGTGTGTGTGTGTGTGTGTGTGTGTGTGTGTGTGTGTGTGTGTGTGTGTGTGTGTGTGTGTGTGTGTGTGTGTGTGTGTGTGTGTGTGTGTGTGGATTGCATTCATACGTGTGTGTGTGTTCAAAAGAAGAGGTGTGTGTTAAGGAATATATAATGTTTAATTGTAAGCTTCAATTGTAAGTACCAAAAACATCATTCAACCAGCATAGTACACCAAACTGGAAAGATATCCTCTTATGACTGAATGGTTTGCCTTTGACCTCAGATTTGGACCAGCGTTAAACTAGTGAGAACCAGTGTGTATGTGTGACAGTCATTTTTGCACTAATTTCAGTTTCAATCTGTCTACTTACTCTGATCCTCACGTGAGAAACCCCTCCACCCCCCAATCCCACCCCAAGGCTGTGTTCCCTCCAGTACTACATAGAGGAAGAGGATGCTGAGAGACCCCTCCACCCCAAGGCTGTTCCCTTTATTACTACATAGAGGAAGAGGAAGCCTCACTTTCACTTCCTGTGTGTGGCAGGAGTCTGGAGAGAGAGAGAGAGAGAGAGAGAGAGAGAGAGAGAGAGAGAGATATAAAGATATAATTGTATATACACTCAAGGTAGCTAATGAGGAGGGAGGCAAGAACATGTGTTTATGATGTGTGTATGTGTGTGTGTGTGTGTGTGTGTGTGTGTGAGACAGACAGACAGACAGACAGACAGACAGACAGACAGACAGACAGACAGACAGACAGACAGACAGACAGACAGACAGACAGACAGACAGACAGACAGACAGACAGACAGACAGACAGACAGACAGACAGACAGACAGACAGACAGACAGACAGACAGACAGACAGACAGACAGACAAAGAAAAATGGAGGGGTTTGGGCAAAAGTCCGTCCTCGGTCCTCTCTACTCCATCCTTTCTCCTCCATGAACCGATAAGTGGTTGAGTGGTCAACGAGTGTGTCAATTTGTTAGTAGGCAAACGGAAGAGTGTCCCCCTCTCCTCTATAGTTTATTTTTGGCGAGGAAACACAGGTGTAGCTTAAGTTTTGTCAGAGGAGAAAAACATGCACATGTTTATTAAAAACAATATGCTACTTATTGTTTTATCTGTATGTCTTGCACAACTAATTTCATTTGTTTTGAGCACTTTCCACATTTATTTTGGCATCCACCTCTCTAAAGGTCATGTATTTTGGGATCCACCCCTCTAAAGGTCATTTATTTTGGGATCACCCCTCTAAAGGTAATTTGCCTAATGACAAGCGTGGTGAAGGTACGTCTCATTTCAAGTAAGCACATTTCCATCCACGGTCACTCTCCTCGCCGACTCACCTCGATTAACTTTGACCTTTTTCAAAAGGAGGTGAGAGAGGACAGAGGAGAAAGGATGCAGGAGGTGAGAGAGGACGCAGGAGGTGAGAGAGGACGCAGGAGGTGAGCAAATCAAATTGATAAAAGGCCAGAGATAGACAGAAAGAGTCTGGAGAGACCGAGGCAGAGATAGACAGAAAGAGAGAGAGATTAGCAGTGATTCACAGTTGATCCTCATCCCTCTCACAGTGACAGCCATTGGCGTAGTAATGTTAACAGTCCGGCATGAGGGCAACTCCAGACAGAACTGCCAAACCCATTCTGGGATGTGAGTGTGTGAAAGAACTTTCACCAGAAGTAAAACAATGGGCGAGAGTCGAAATCAGAACAAATATGACATCACAGTACTATTTTGCTACTGTCTCCATAACTGATATAGATAGTGAAGTGGTCAGAGTGTAGTAACATGTCTACCAGCTGGCTGAGTTCACAGTCAGCACTTCCTAACTGTTCTGTGCTGTGACTTTCTCTATCAATGTTATTATGAATCTCCAGATTAAAAAAAGAAATCATAATTTGTGGCAATTTTTAGCCACGGTCCACATTGTCTCTGTGTGTGTGTGTGTGTGCGTGCGTGTGTGTGTGCGTGCATGCGTGTGTGCATGCTTGTGTGTGTGTGGATGTGTGTGATTGTGTGACCAGGTTGAGGAACAGAAGGTCTCTGCAGGGCTTGCCTGTGTGGGTGGACTCTGGGATTCACTGTGAAAACAACCAAAAGCCAAGGACACCTCCCAAGCAGCGGTTCAGAGTGTGTGTGTCTTTATGTGTGTATGTGTGTGTGTCTTTATGTATGTTAGTCTGGGGGTCTTACATGTGTGTCCGTGTGCCTATCTGCCTGCGTCTCATGTATGTGTTCTGTACTTTTACTAATCAAGTCGTCCATCGTGGTTTTTCTGTGTGGGCACACAACGCTTCACCAGTTACATTGTCTGTGAGTAATTCCCTCTCCAAAAGTCCTTCACGTTAACAGCCGACCACTGGCCTGTTATCCACTGCACTCTGAGCTGCTGCCAGATAAATGCAAGAGACAAAGACAGTATTGTACTGCAGCACGTGGCTCACACATTATAACTCGACCTTATATCAGTCTACCGAATGGCTTTTATACTGCATTGGCCCCAATTATACATTTAGATTGACATTGATGTTGGATTTAATTAGGTCAAAATCAAGGATTTGGATCTCTTTGTGAGCTGATAAATTGATATTAAAATCAATAATCACAGAAAATAAAGTACACAGATGGTGGTAGCAGTGTCATTTGGTCCAATGAAGATAGTATTACTTCCTGGGCTGATATGACAATCTGATATGTCATATCATATCATCTGATATGACATCTTATTATTTATTTTTTATTTACCTTTATTTAACTAGGGAAGTCAGATAAGAACAAATTCTTATTTTTCAATGACAGCGGGTTAACTGCCTTGTTTAGGGGAAGAACAATAGATTTTTACCTTGTCAGTTCAGGGATTTGATCTTGCAACCTTTCGGTTACTAGTCCAACACTCTAACAACTAGGCTACCTGCCACCCCACCATGTCTGATATCATCTACATCATATCATTATCATGTCATCTGATATGACATCTGATATGTCATCTGACATCATCTATATCATATCATTATCATGTCATCTGATATGTCATTTGACATGTCATCTGATATGACATCTGATATGTCATCTGATATCTGATATCATCTATAGCATATCATTATCATATAATCTGATATCACATCTGATATCATCTATATCGTATCATTATCATATCATCTGATATGTCATCTGATATCTGATATCATCTATATCATATCATTATCATATAATCTGATATGACATCTGATATATATATCATATCATTATCATGTCATCTGTTAATTCATCTGATATGACATCTGAAATGTCATCTGATATCTTAAATCATCTATATCATATCATTATCATGTCATCTGATATGTCATCTGATATGTCATCTGTATGTCATCTGATATTAAATATGATATGTCATATGTATCTTACATCATCTATATCATATCATTATCATGTCATCTGATATGTCATCTGATATGTCATCTGTATGTCATCTGATATTAAATATGATATGTCATCTGTTTCTTACATCATCTATATCATATCATTATCATGTCATCTGATATGTCATCTGACATGTCATCTGATAAGTTATCTGATATATCTGATATGACATCTGTATGTCATCTGATATGAAATATGATATGTCATCTGTATCTTAACTCATATATATCATATCATTATCATATCATCTGATATGTCATCTGACATGTCATCTGATATGACATCTGATATCATCTATTTCATATCATTATCATGTCATCTGATATGACATATGATATCTGATATCATCTATATCATATCATTATCATATCATCTGATATGACTAAAACTACTGATGAGGTCGCATACACTATGGATACGGCCAACTGCACAATAGCGTTCATGGCGCATCCTTTTTTGTGTGTGTGCGTGTTTGTGTGTGCGTGTGTGTGTGTGTGTGCATGTGTGTGTGAGCGGAGATGGTTCCGGTAATCAGTAGCTAATGTTTGTTTGGACAGTCCTGATGTCCACCAGATGGTCATTCCCATGACGAACACACAAGCACGCGTACACAGACACACACACGCATGCGCACGCACATGCACACACATACACTTCCACTTGACCCATTCCCTTCCCCATATGCACACTTACAATTGGTCCATCCTGTAGTATCATTGGTGGTCATCTATTGTTAGTACTGGAACCAGACATCTTCCAGCTGATGCTGGCCAACACAATGATCTATTCCATCCACCAGCATTGCATGATTAACACACTAGCTCTTCTCATGGTCAACAAAGTGCACAGAATAGGGGGGAAAGCCTGAAAAGCCATGCCAGGTTGCCAGGTTTCACAATAACAAGTCAGTAGTATAAATATGAGAATAAACTCTAGCCTAATGTGTATTGAAGAAGAGCAGAGGGGATGTGTAGGGATCCTGTTGGTAGTTAGCAGGGATTGATGGAATCTGTTAAGAGAGTAAAAATAGATCCATTTGGACATCCACTCTTGCTCCAGGTCCAGTTCTCATTACCACCTACACCCCTCTGTTCCTCCTCACACCCACTTATCCTTCCCAGCCCTTCCTCCTTCCTCCATCCAGTCCGGTCTGGTCCCTTCTCTACCCCCATCCTTTCCCTCCCCTGCTACCCTCACAAAAGTAAAAATAGATCCATTTGGGCATCTAGACTGGCTCAATGTCCAACTCACCCAATGGCACCACCCATGCCCCATGCCCTTCTGCCCTGTTCTCACACCAACTTATCATCCTCCCCCCCTCTCCCTGTAAACCCATTTCTCTTTTCTCTTTGCCCTCTCTCCTCTCCTCTCCTCTCCTCTCCTCTCCTCTCCTCTCCTCTCCTCTCCTCCTCTCCTCTCCTCTCCCTCTCCTCTCCTCTCCTCTCCTCCTCCTCTCCTCTCCTCTCCTCTATTTTCCTCACTCCTCTCTCCTCTTTCCTCTCCTCTCATTTCTCCCTGTCTACCCCTCCCACTCATCCTCCCCCTTCCTCCCCCTTCTCTCCTCCCACAGCACCTGCTCTCACACCTACTCTGCCAGCTCCATGATATCATTCTATTGGAACCGGACGGTCCTCCTCAGGGCTAATATAGCCAGATTACCAGCTTTACCACACTCACACACGCACATGCGCACACACACACACACACACACACACACACACACACACACACACACACACACACACACACACACACACACACACACACACACACACACACACACACACACCACACACACACACACACACACACACACACACGCACACTCAATCACACACACTCAATCACACACATACACCACTCCCTCGTCCAGCAAGCGCTGATCTCACGACACAGTGCCCTCCCTGACCCATTACGTCACTGGAATTCTGTCAGAATATTTCTGAAACATCCTGGACAGCTGGGTTCTGGATGGTGCTTTCGCCCGGTATCACCGCCTGGTCCAGCTGGCACGTCCCTGACTATGTCCAATGACCTCTCTTAACCTGCTCATAAGCTCTTCATGTTCATAGCATATACAGTACATGACCTCCTGTTCCTAGCATTATCTTTTTAAATGTTTCAAACTGTTCGAGGGGGTTGGGGGTAGCAGATTTGGGGGCACTAATGAGAATAGGAAGAGGTTTGTTTATGTTGCAACATGCTGCAACACAGACAAAACACATGAAAACACACTTGAGACAGTCACCACCCCACAACCTCTTCTCCCTGTCTGTCTCCTAACTATGCCTATAGTCTGCCCTGCAGGTACTTCACTACACAGGGGGCTGTCTGTCTGGCTCCATTAAACACACTCTCCATAGCCGCTGTATGCCTGTATGTCCTGTCTACCTCTATTCTGCTTCCTGTGCTCTCAGAAGACTGGGGTCCTCCAGTGGAGGGTTGAGCTGCTAACAACAGAGACCCTCTCCACTCCAACTCCACTGCAGCCACTTGTAGAGATTACAATGATGACTGCAGGATGGGACAATAAGACTTCTCACTCTGTCAATGATTTCTATGGAGAGCATAGGACTGGACAATGAAGTCTTAGAGTACCCACTCTATGCACTAATCCACAGAACTCTGCTCTGCCTCTCTCATGCTAGGCTTTTTCTAATGTTCTCCTATTTTTCCCATTCCTATTGACTTTTCCTTCTGCTCTTGGAGGTATCTTCTCTGCTGAAAGAGGGTTGGGGTATTCTTCCTCCCTCCATCCCTCCCTCCATCTCTCTTACGTCAGTTACAGTAACTGCTCTGACATCTCACACATCTGTGTGTCTCTCCTTCCGTTCTGCCAATATTTACTCGCCCCATCGTAGCAGAACTGGGCCTCAACCCTCAACAGTCACACACAGTCAGAGCCACACGTACTCACTGAATAGTCTTCCATCAAGAATAATATTCAACTCTTTAGCTTTTTTAATACTTAGAAGCCCATGGAGTACTCTCAGGCTTTGGTGTACCTGACGATACAAAACAGAAGCAGTACAGCCACACAGTAAAATCCCAAGAGTTAATTAAACTCCTATGGAGCCAAATTCAACACTAGAAAACAGTTTTCAATCAGCGATTGAGTTGTGAGACTGCTATATAGCTCATCACTCCCCCTAACTGGGAGGGGGCCAGCGACAGCTACTCGATGCCGACACATATTTCTAGATGATTTACATGCTGAAGCTGACCTCTGACTGTTTCATCCTAACATTGTTGGTGCTGAAGTGGATAACAATATCCCGATACTCTCTACACACTGCAGTTTTAGATTTAGCCAGCACCATCTTCAGATTAGCCTTTACGTCGGTAGCCCTGCCCCCTGGTAAACATTGTATGATCGCTGGATGATTATTTTTAAACCTAATATTGCGGGTAGTGAAGTCGCCAATGACTAGGGTTTTCAAATTGTTAGAGCTAATGGTGGGAGGCTTCAGCGGCTCAGACCCCATAACGGGTGGAGGAAAGACCTGAGAAGGGTGGAGGAGAACCGGTTGAAAGTTTCTGTCGGCTGAATGAGCGACACCGGTTGAGCATGCCGACAGCATTTCTTTCCAGAAGCCTTGAGAAAATTGTCCGGCTGCAGGGACTGTGCGGGGGGATTTATACTACTATCTGAACTTACTGGTTGCACAGATGCTGTTTCATCCTTTCTTACACTTAAATTGCCCTTGCCTAACGATTCCATCTGAAGCTATGCTTGCAATACGGCTATCCTCAGCATAAGGCGATAGTTCTCCTGTAAATTATGAGTACAGCGACTGCAATTACATGGCATAGTGTTTATGTTACTACTTAGCTTTTTTGGCTAGTAGAGGTTCTGTAGAACCATGTCCAGATAAGGCGTCCGGGGTGAAAGAAACTAAGAAACAAAAAACTAAAACGGTGATAAATGTATTTATAAAAACCAAAAAGTTTAGCAGATAGCCAAGTAGCAACAAACAGCACAACAGCATAAGGAATTGGATGGCGACACATTTTTTACTTTTAAACTCAGACAAAACAGAGATGCTAGTTCTAGGTCCCAAGAAACAAAGATATCTGTTGTTGGATCTGACAATTAATCTTGATGGTTGTCAGTCGTCTCAAATAAAACTGTGAAGGACCTCTGCGTTACACTGGACCCTGATTTCTCTTTTGTCAAGAACAGCTTTTTTCCATATTCATTACATTGCAAAAATCTGAAACCTTTTGTCAAAAAATGATGCAGAAAAGCTAGTCCAATCTTTTGTCACTTGTAGATTAGACTACTGCAATGCTCTACTCTCTGGCTACCTGGACGAAGCACTAAATAAACTTAAGTTAGTGCTAAACACAGCTGCTAGAATCCTGACTAGAACCAAACAATTTGATCATATTTCTCCAGTGCTAGCCTCTCTGCAGTACATTGGCTTCCTGTTAAGGCTAGGGCTGATTTCAAGGTTTTACTGCTAACCTACAAAGCGTTACATGGGCTTGCTCCTACCCATTTCTCCGATTTGGTCCTGCCGTACATACCTACATGCACTCTACAGTCACAAGACGCAGGCATCCTTATTGTCTCTAGAATTTCTAAGCAAACAGCTGGAGGCAAGGCTTTCTCTTATAGAGCTCTATTTAATTGGAATGATCCACCTATCCATGTGAGAGACGCAGACTCGGTCTCGACCATTAAGTCATTAATGAATACTCATCTCTTCAGTAGGTCCTATGATTGAGTGTAGTTTGGCCCAGGTGTGCAAAGGTGAACGGCAAGGCACTGGAACGACGAACTGCCCTTGCTGTCTCTGCCTGGCCGGCTCCCCTCTCTCCACTGGGATTCTAAGTCTCTGACCCTATTACGGGGGCTGAGTCACTGGCTTGCTAGTGCTCTTCCATGCCGTCCCTAGGAGGGGTGCATCACTTGAGTGGATTGAGTGCTCCCTCAGGCTTGTGCGGTGGGGGAGATCTTCTTGGGCTATACTCAGCCTTGTCTCAGGGTAGTAAGTTGGTGGTCTGTTGATATCCCTCTAGTGGTGTGGGGATTATGCTTTGGCAAAGTGGGTTTGTTTATATCCTGCCTGGTTGGCCATATCGTTGGACGGGGCCACAGTGTCCCCCGACCCACCTCTGTCTCAGTCTCCATTATCTGTGCTGCAATAGTCTATGTGCCGGGGGGCTGGTGTAATTCTCCTGTCTTATCTGGTGTCCTGTGTGAATTTAAGTATGCTCCCTCTAATTCTCTCTCTCTCCCACTCCCCCTAGGGAACCCTGACCTGTTCATCGGACGTGCTACCTTGTCCCGGACCTGCTGTTTTCGACTCTCTCCATCTCTCTACCGCACCTGCTGTCTCGACCTCTGAATGCTCGGCTATGAAAAGCCAACTGACATTTATTGTCACACCTGCTCCGCTCTTCCCCCGTGGCGCTCGAGGGCGCCAGGCTCCACAGCATTGTGCACTCCTGCCATCATCATTATGCACACCTGCCTTTCCCCCGTCATGCGCATCAGCGACTATTGGACTCACGATATCTGTCTTTTTCCCCGCTCTGTTCCCTGCTTCTGCATTAATGTTCATATGTCCTTGTATACCTGTGTGCTGACGCTGTTCCTGTATTGTTCCCTGTGTGTTCCGGATTAAATGTTTGACTCCCTGTACCTGCTTCTCGTCTCCGACTTTGGTCCTTACATAATGCAGAGGCCATCATACGAAGCATCGGGGAGTGCTGATGTACCGGTTGGTGGTGAAAATGACACCGATGGTAGCTGTCACCGATGGAACTAAGCCAGCTCGTCGAGCTGTCACTCCCTAGCTGGCTTGAGAGGTTTCTTACCCCGGTTGGCTCGGAAGGCGCCCATCCCACATCAGGCCTCATCTGGATCGTCAGGTTTTTACGCCTAGCTGGCTCGTCAGGCTGCTACGCCTCCGCCGGGTCATCTCCCCTCCCATGCCTCAGTGGGATCGCCAGGCCTTCCTGCCTCAGCCGGATCGTCAGGCTCCTATGCCTCAGCCAGCTCGCCAGGCTCTCACGCCTCTGCTGGTTCGTCGGGGTTTCACGCCCAGCTGGCTTGTCCAGCGCTTGTTCCTCGGCAGGCCAGTCAGGCTCGCCCAGGTGGGACGCCGGGTGGCGCCCCTAGAGGGGGGGTACTGTCACGCCTGCTCCCGCTCTTCCCCCTTGCACTCGAGGGTGCCAGGCTCCCCAGCAGTGTGCACTCCTTCCATTATCATTACGCACACCTGCCTTTCCCCCGTCACGTGCATCAGCGATTATTGGACTCACCTGGACTCAATCACCTCTGTCATTACCTTCCCTATATTTGTCTGGTTCCCCGATCTGTTCCCTGCTTCTGCATTAATGTCCATATGTCCTTGTATACCCGTGTGCTGACGCTGTTTCTGTCTTGTTCCCTGTCTGTTCTGGATTAAATGTTTGACTCCCCGTACCTGCTTCTCATCTCCGGCATCGGTCCTTACATTTACTCCTGAGGTACTGACCTGTTGCACCCTCTACAACCAATGTGATTATTATTTGACCCTGCTGGCCATCTATGAATGTTTGAACATCTTGAAGAATAATCTGTCTTCAATGGCCATGCACTCTTATAATCTCCCCCTGGCACAGCCAGAAGAGGACTGGCCACCACTCAGAGCCTTGTTCCTCTCCACCCAGCACAGCCAGAAGAGGACTGGCCACCCCTCAGCCTGGTTCCTCTCTAGGTTTCTTCCTAGGTTCCTGCCTTTCTAGTGAGTTTTTTCTAGCCCCCGTGCTTCTACATCTGCATTGCTTGCTGTTTGGGGTTTTTGGCTAGGTTTCTCTATAGCACTTTGTGCTGCTGATGTAAAAAGGGCTTAATAAATAAGTTTGATGTATTGATTGATCTTGTCCTGTCCTTTGTCCTAATTTATCATCTCTTGTCCTTTACCCTAATGTCTCCTTTCCAATCCTTTATTTTAATGTCTCATCTCCTTTGTCCTAATGTCTCATATCCTGTCCTTTGTCCTAATGTCTCATCTCCTGTGCTTTGTCCTAATATCACATCTCCCCTCCTTTGTCCTAATGTCTCATCTCCTGTCCTTTGTCCTAGTGTCTCATCTCCTCTCCTTTGTTCTAACTTCTCATCTCATCTCCTTTGTCCTAATGTCTCATCTCCTTTGTCCAATTGTCTCATCTCCTGTCCTTTGTCTTAATTTCTCATCTCCTCTCCTTTGTCTTAACGTCTCATCACCTTTCCTTTGTCCTAATGTCTCATCTCCTTGTCTTAATGTCTCATATCCTGTCCTTTGTCCTAATGTCTCATCTCCCCTCCTTTGTCCTAATGTCTCATCTCCTGTCCTTTGTCCTAATGTCTCAACACCTGTCCTTTGTCCTAATGTCTCATCTCATCTCCTTTGTCCTAATGTCTCATCTCCTGTCCTTTGTCCTAATGTCTCATCTCCTGTCCTTTGTCCTAATGTCTCATCTCCTGGCCTTTGTCCTAATGTCTCACCTCCTCTGTTCTGTCCCTCTTCTTCTGTTTAACTAATGTTTCATCTCCCTATTGCTACTCCTCTTTAAGTCATCCCTGTCGTCAGATGACTCAGGTCCTGGTGTCTTGGAGCCATCGAGGCGTCAGTTGCTGGAGCCTGTTAGTAAAACAAGGCTAGGTCTCCTCCCTTGACCTATTCATTAGGAACCATTATTACACTGGGCTCCAAAAACAACACAATGTTTCCCTGCTAACCTACTGTGTTTGTTCAGAAAGCTCCCTGCTCTCACTCACACACCACACACACACACACACACACACACACACACACACACACACACACACACACACACACACACACACACACACACACACACACACACACACACACACACACACAAGCACACACAAGCACACTGGTCACTGCCCTGGGGATAGCTATTTCTTGATAGTCAGTCCATTGACAAAATCCCCCCATGCTGGGTTAATATCTATATTGGCCATAAAAGAGATCATATCAAATCCCCCTCTCTCCTGTCCTGCCTACAGTTTGATTCTGATAGTGATAGTGATATATTCAGTGTTATCGGGAGTTACATGGCCTGATGTGTTTGTTACATGGGCGCTGAAGGGTTTGTCTTGATAAGAACAGTGCAACTACCCACTGCCTCTCTCTCTGAGAGACACCCAAAGTTCAGAGTGGCTATTAACGGAGGACTTCGGAAGCAGGGGAAAGATGAAAGTGTGTGTGTGTGTGTGTGTGTGTGTGTGTGTGTGTGTGTGTGTGTGTGTGTGTGTGTGTGTGTGTGTGTGTGTGTGTCTCTATTGGAAGCAGCAGTGTGTTGTCTCCACCAGACTGCTAATGGGTCTGAACCCCTGGGTGGGCCGTCCTGATGCTTTACCTTTTACTGAGGTGGTTTACCTCCATGGAACCATGCGGGGCACAGCTGGTACAAGATGGCTACCAGATGCTGTTTTCTTAGCTACTAACACAGCTACTGACGCCTGTATTTTAAAGTACAACAAGCATGATACACCCTACAGTGGTGGAGCACTCAGACTAGAACCTGAGACAACTAGTGCAGAACTAGTGAAATTGGTGTCAGCTGGGCATATCAGGGACTGGTCATCCACAAGTTAAAAGGACCGGTCCACACAACAGAGCGTGAGAAAAGTGAATATGGAGAGACAGTTTCAATGGTGCATGTTTAGGTCCATGTGATCATGTGCTGCAGCAATGGGTTTACGTGTCTACGCCTCAGAAATCCCATGCTGCACTGGTGAGGGCACTTTCCTGAATCCTGCTCACAAATTATTCTAGAGAACACCTCAAACCACACACTCACGAACACACACACACACACACACACACACACACACACACACACACACACACACACACACACACACACACACACACACACACAGAAACCACAGCTCCATTACTGAGTCTAGACGAGACCTCCACACCATCTCACACTGACTCCTTCCTGTGAGTCTCACCTTACCTCAGGAGCTTTGCCACAGCACCTCTTGCACACACACACACACACACACACACACACACACACACACACACACACACACACACACACACACACACACACACACACACACACACACACACACACACACACACACACACACACACACACACACACACACACACACACACACACACACAGAGAGAGAGAGAGAGAGATAGCTGTCTGTATATGGCTCTATGTGTGTGTTTCAGTGTAAATGATACAGTAGGTCTGATACAGTGTAAAGCTGTGACATCATGTCTGGGTGTGACCCTTAATAACACAGTCTCTCCATCTCAGGATCAGCAGGGCTATACACCTTATACACGCCTACTCTCAACTCAGTGTGTGTGTGTGTGTGTGTGTGTGTGTGTGTGTGTGTGTGTGTGTGTGTGTGTGTGTGTGTGTGTTAGAGGTTTGGGGTGGAGGGCTAGGCATAGAAAATGTTCTTACAGTGGATTCCTGAATTATAACCAGAAGCAGCTGTTTTCTCTCCCCTTAGAGAGCTTAGCCACGCTTCAACTCACTGCTACTTTACTGAACACAGACACACACACACGTTGACACACACGCATGCGCACACACACAAACACACACACACGCTAGTAGATAGCATACACACAATATACAGAGATAGCACACCACCCTTCAGAGAGAGGGACAACTATTTTGAAGATATCACAGATAGGACTAATAAGGAGGGCTTGTCTGTAGCATGTCAGGCAGACCTTTCAAGATTGACGTCCAAATTGGACATCTATCCATGTCCTGAGGACGACAGGAATTGCCTTCAAACCGGCCCCTAGGAGTAACAGTGAGCGCTATTTAGTAAGCTTGGGTTTCACTAGGGCATTGTGAACAGGGATAGTGGATCGGTGGAATCCCATGTCTCTGGATCAGAAGCTTTCATGTTCGATCCCAGTAGTGGAGTCTGTTATATTTTAAACCTATCCCAAACCTTAACCCTTACCTTAACCATTCAGAATGAGTTTCTAAACTTAATGTTTTAATATACTATCCCAAACCTTAACCCTTACCTTAACCATTCAGAATGAGCCCCTAAACTGAAACCTTTACTTCGAAATGTGATATTTGGAGAATTGGAACGATACGGAGCCGCAGGAAAAGCAATAATATTTGATGCTTGGAGCAACTTTGAAATGTAACGAGACTGTGATAACTTGTTGAGCATATACTCTGCAGCTACTGTACATGCAACAAGGGTTAAATAATCAACAAGAGAATTGAGATATGTCTGTTTACCTTCTCTCTGTGTGTTGTTAACTTGCCCTGATGTCTTGCTCTCATTCTGGTACTCTCTCACTCCTCTTTAACTTGTTTTCTTTTGGACACGGGTCAAATATGTTCAAACAATATTCTACAATCTCAACTTTATCTCTTCCCCTATTTTCCAACTCACTTCCTTCCTTCCTTCCTTTCATTCCTTCTCTCTCTCACTCCCTCCCTGGTCCATAAAGGGTTAAGCTGCAGTGTATTCCACCCCATGGTTCTCTAATGATGACTGCCCTTCATTAGTGTACAGTAGAGCAGCACACAGAGGTTAGCTAAGGCCTCCCTCCCTTCACATTCTCTCTCTCTCTATCTCTCTTTCTCTAGCTTAAATACACTTCCCGTTCTCTTTCTTTATCTCTCTCTCCTCCCCTCCCTACCCTGGGTCACTCTCTCTAACAGCCCTGTGGCACTGATTCATTTTCCAACAGCATGCGGCCAGCCAGCCTGCCAGACCAGAGCAGAGGAATCCAGAGCCGCTGAGTCTCTGCAACACTCTTTCAACCAACGTTTTTTTTTTTACACAGAACAAAAGAAAGTTTACTTCTGTTCACACACAAAGTGACTAACATGTTACTTGATCATATACCAATCAGCAAACTGGCTTGGTCTTATAATAACCCCTCCCACTGGTTGTCTTCAGGCGCTGTGACTTTGAAGACCATATGGCAGGCATTCAGACTGACGCGTAGACGACCAGGTTTACAGGTAGAACCCCGGGGATACAGGCAGGGGTGAGGACAGCCTCTTTGGGGTCCATATCCTGTGTGTTAATAATGTTAGCCTTAGCCTCAGGGGAATGGCAGCTTCAACAGGGAGAAAGCCAACCTCTGGTAAACATGTGCTGCAACTCAATAAAAACTGTGCTGGACCAAAAATGAGGTCATTTGAAGAGAACATGAAAGTGAGATCTTCTTGAGATCATGGTTGGCCTCTGAGACCTCTTGGCTCCCGGGTCATCCCCTGAGAGGATGCTTTAAACTCAACTAACACTATAGTTGTCATCAAACCGATGATACAGCGCTCGTGTGTCACAGACAGTAGGGCTAAGTGGTTGGCCAGGCAGCAAGGTAGATGTGGTTACATTAAAATAGCAATGGATGTGTCATTATACTGTGGAAATATTGGTCATGTTAGGATTGTGCGTTAACATAATCACTTCACCAGAGCTGAGCTACATACAGTCACTTTTAGAGGGAAGAAATGCTACATTAGTTGTACAATTGAACAGAGAGACTTGTTGTCTTTCATCCTTCCTGAAATCATTAGCACAAATATACAAATGTGAACTTACAAGAAACCAAAGGAAGGACAGAGTATATAGCGCTTAAACACACATACATGCACTCGCACACAAACAAACACACACACCAGCCAGGTCATTCAAGATTCTATCCATGTACTGAGGACGTCGGGAAATGCCTTCAAATCCGGCAAATAGGGGCAACTGTGAGTGCGATTACAACTAAGCAGGCTTGTGTTTTGCTAGGGCATCGCAGACAGGGGTGGTGGATTATCCCATGACTCTGGATCAGAATGTGTTTGATCCCATTTGGAGCATCTACAAAATTTGACGTTTGAAGAACGTGGATGAATGTCTAATTCTGCAATGAGACTGTGAGAGCCCCCCCCCCACACACACACACACACAGGAAATGTGTGCCGGAAAACTCCAAGCTCATAAAGACAGGAGGGGACCATCAGTGCATTAGACTGTGAGGGAGGGGAGGATTTGACAGTTCCTGTTTTGTGGTGAGAAGTGGACACTCCAGCTATATATGAGAGCCAGTGTGTCTGTGTGCATGCATCACTGAGGATGGGGTAGAGGGAATAGCTTACCCTAAAGCTATATTACCCTCCACATTTTACTGATATGTTCCATCCATCCTCTCAGGACTTTCCCTGTATTCAGGCACTTTTCCTGCTTTTTGGTGTTTAAGTCATAGCGTATAATCTTCGAATGACTTCAACAGTTTTCTCTTAGGCCTCTTCAATTGATTACTCAGATCTGCCTGGGCTTGCTAAGATTGAAGAAGGACAATAATTATTTCTAGTCTGGCTCGATTAGCCAAGTCTGTTTTACTCTGTAGAGGAGTGTGAAAGAGGGGGAGAGAGATGGGGTGAGACGGGGTGAGGGGGGAGTATGGTTCTCTCCCTAAGAAGTGCTAACTTGGACAGTGGGAGGAATTTGCTGTGGTTATCCAGAGAGAGCTGCTCCATCTGTGTAAACTGGAGCCTGCCAGAATATAGACTCCCTCAAATCCGCACACACACACGCACGCACACACTCACACGCACAGACATGCATGCACACACGCACACTTTGTGACACACACACAAACGCACGCACACAGAGCGTGCCAGAATGTAAACTCCCTCTATCCACAGAGACTTAACCCCCTCACTGCAGACCTTATCTGACACACAAACATTCACAAGTTAACAAACATGCTGGCTCATACACAGCACAGACAAAACCCATAAATAAACAATAGGAAAATAAAATACACACAAAGAAACATGCGTACAGTATCAATCACAGATACTGATGGTGATGTTCCTGCCAGCCCAGCTATATTTCCCAGAGCCATTGATAGTGTTACGATGTAAACCAGTGAGTCCTGAGGCTGTGATGGCCAGGCCGACACTACAGTAGACCCTGCTAATGCATTGTCTCTGGTCATGCTGTGCAGTGCTACTGATTGTAATGTAAAGACAGAGGTTATGTAACTGTGCACTGCTGTCATTCTCCTCACCAGTATCCAACGTGTGTGTGTGTGTGTGTGTGTGTGTGTGTGTGTGTGTGTGTGTGTGTGTGTGTGTGTGTGTGTGTGTGTGTGTGTGCGTGTGTGCGTGCGTGCGTGTGTGTGTGTGCGTGCTTGCTTGCACGTGTGTGTTCAGTTTCTATTTTTATTGTCACATGCACAAGTCCAGTGAAATGCTGAACCTGCATGCTCTGCCCAACAGTGCAGTAATCAATATCAAAATAGGATAACTAATAAAAAACAGCATGTAAACAGGGTTGAAAAGTGACTTGTAGCAGGAATATATAAATACTGATGGTAATATACTAGTGGCAATATATACATGTGAACAGGAGTAATAGTGACCAGTAGCAGGATAAATAGATAGGTGTTAATAATTGTAACGGCAGCAATGAACAGCACCATAGTGGTAGTAAAAAATCGAATCAATAATCATATTAGCAGCAAACAAATCAAATATTATTTCTCACATGCTTCGTAAAGAACAGGTGTAGACTAACAGTGTACTTACTTATGGATTATTTTCCAACAATGCAGAGATAAGATTCAAATAGAAATAGTGACACGAGGAATAAATACACAATGAATAATGAATAACAATAACAAGTAAAAATAACATGGCTATATAGAAGGAGTACATAGAAGGAGTACCAGTACCGAGTCGATGACTAGGGGTAGCTATGTACAGTACATATACAGTGAGGGAAAAAAGTATTTGATCCCCTGCTGATTTTGTACGTTTTTCCACCCGCAAAGAAATGATTGGTCTATCATTTTAATGGTAGGTATATTTGAACAGTGAGAGACAGAATAACAACAAAAAAAGGAAATAAGTATTTGACCCCTCTGCAAAACATGACTTAGTACTTGGTGGCAAAACCCTTGTTGGCAATCACAGAGGTCAGACGTTTCTTATAGTTGGCCACCAGGTTTGCACACATGTCAGGAGGGATTTTGTCCCACTCCTCTTTGCAGAACTTCTCCAAGTCATTAAGGTTTCGAGGCTGACGTTTGGCAACTCGAACCTTCAGCTCCCTCCACAGATTTTCTATGGGATTAAGGTCTGGACACTGGCTAGGCCACTCCAGGACCTTAATGTGCTTCTTCTTGAGCCACTCCTTTGTTGCCTTGGCCATGTGTTTTGGGTCATTGTCATGCTGGAATACCCATCCACGACCCATTTTCAATGCCCTGGCTGAGGGAAGGAGGTTCTCACCCAAGATTTGACGGTACATGGCCCTGTCCATCGTCCCTTTGATGCGGTGAAGTTGTCCTGTCCCCTTAGCAGAAAAACACCCCCAAAGCATAATGTTTCCACCTCCATGTTTGATGGTGGGGATGGTGTTCTTGGGGTCATAGGCAGCATTCCTCTTCCCCCAAACACGGCGAGTTGAGTTGATGCCAAAGAGCTCCATTTTGGTCTCATCTGACCATAACACTTTCACCCACTTGTCCTCTGAATCATTCAGATGTTCATTGGCAAACTTCAGACGGGCATGTATATGTGCTTTCTTGAGCAGGGGGACCTTGCGGGCGCTGCAGGATTTCAGTCCTTCACGGCGTAGTGTGTTACCAATTGTTTTCTTGGTGGCTATGGTCCCAGCTGCCTTGAGATCATTGACAAGATCCTCCCGTGTAGTTCTGGGCTGATTCCTCACCGTTCTCATGATCATTGCACCTCCACGAGGTGAGATCTTGCATGGAGCCCCAGGCCGAGGGATATTGACAGTTCTTTTGTGTTTCTTCCATTTGCGAATAATCGTACCAAATGTTGTCACCTTCTCACCAAGCTGCTTGACGATGGTCTTGTGGCCCATTCCAGCCTTGTGTAGGTCTACAATCTTGTCCCTGACATCCTTGGAGAGCTCTTTGGTCTTGGCCATGGTGGAGTTTGGAATCTGATTGATTGATTGCTTCTGTGGACAGGTGTCTTTTATACAGGTAACAAACTGAGATTAGGAGCACTCCCTTTAAGAGTGTTCTCCTAATCTCAGCTCGTTACATGTATAAAAGACACCTGGGAGCCAGAAATCTTTCTGATTGAGAGGGGGTCAAATACTTGTTTACCTCATTAAAATGCAAATCAATTTATAACATTTTTGTTGTTATTCTGTCTCTCACTGTTCAAATAGACCTACCATTAAAATTATAGACTGATCATTTCTTTGTCAGGGGCAAACGTACAAAATCAGCAGGGGATCAAATACTTTTTTCCCTCACTGTAGGTAGGGGTAAAGTGACTAGGCAACAGGATAGATAATAGACAGTAGCAGCAGCGTATGTGTTGTGTGTGTGTGTGTGTGTGTGTGTGTGTGTGTGTGTGTGTGTGTGTGTGTGTGTGTGTGTGTGTGTGTGTGTGTGTGTGTGTGTGTGTGTGTGTGTGTGTGTGTGTGTGTGTGTGTGTGTGTGTGTGTGTGGCATCAGTATGCATATGTGCGCATATGTAGTATGTGTGTACTGGGGTGTCAGTGTAAGTACGTGTGAGTGTGTGGGTAGAGTCCAATGTTTGTGCATAGAGTCAGTGCAAGAGAGTTAGTGCAAAAAAGGCTCAATGCAGGTAGTCCGGGTTGCCGTTTGATGAGCTATTTAGCATTCTTTTTAGCATTCTTATGGCTTGTGGATAGAAGCTGTTAAGGATCCTTTTGGCTCTAGACTTGCACAGGTACCGCTTGCTGCGCAGTAGCATAGATAACAGTCTATGGCTTGGGTGGCTGGAGTCTTTTTGTCACAAAAATGTAAAATACAACAATATGTGACTTGTTTCAGGAAACTAGGTGTATGTCACGCGTCACTACTTCACGGGAGAGGCATTTGAATGTAAACAGTATTTTTTTTGCAGAAATGCCTTCTGGAGCATGTGAACTTTCATGTGCCTTAATAACAAACTTCTATGCCATCTGTAAATACGAATGAAAAAGTTAAATTACAAGCCTAGTTGGTTTAGCCACGGAAAAATAAATGAACCTTCCTGCTAGCCATGATTGGCTGAGATAATGGATGGGATGGACATAAAGTGAGATGAGTTTGGATTGGTCTGCCATTTAACATGCTTCTGTCTATAACATGAGCTTCTCAGTATGTGTAGGTAATCCTTTCTAACGTGGCTTTTTTGAAAGATGCTCTCCACTTTCTGGAGGTCCGAGTTTTGAAATCAGTTGAATGTTCTGTTGAAGCAGAGTATGATAGCTAAAGAGATCGAGACATTGTGGCATTTGATTGCAAATATGCAGAGGGAGTCGAAAAGAGAATAGGCTGTTGTATAAAACACCTGTCTCTGGATTACATCTTCAAACTAAGGGCAACCATGACATCCGTGACAGAGAGGGAGAAGCGTTCATCCATGTATTCGGGTAAGAGAGACTAGCTAGCTATATTTTTTTTATATTATACGTTTCTAATTTTGTATAAGTCATTTTCATTACAAGTTAAAGTGTACTGTTAGCTAGCTAGCTAACAATAGCTGTTTGGCTCACTAGCTAACGTTACATGTATGATCTGTGTAGTAATATTATTTGTATCTCAGAGCCATTTGTATTTGCTAGCTAGCTAACATTGAACTTAGTTGTTTAGGTTTAGTTACCATCACATTCATGCAGGATAGTAACGTTATGAGTTGGGATTATGGTTAATTGTTTAGCTAGCTAGCTACATGTCTAAACAAAATACTACATTATGCAAGTAACCATTTCACTGTAACGTTTACACCTTCTGTATCATGTGCATGTGACAAGTAAACTTTGATTGTATTTGATATAGTGTGTGTATACAGAGACGCTAATGTGAAAAACAACATGAGCTGCACCAAAGTCAAATTAGGATATAATGTTAGGCCAACAAGTCGGTGTCCAATTCTAAAATTCTCCCGTAGAATGAGCTGCTTTGATTTCATCACACTCACGACCATAAGCTATTTTCGGTAATTAGCTCACCATTAACTTGTAAATAATGATCTTGTTGTGAGTTTATTTTCCTGTAATAATGAATACAAATTAGCTAAAGTTAAGATGTCAACTACAGTGTATTATTAGCTAATGTTAAGTTAGCTGGCTAGCCAGTTCATATAATGACAATATCATGTACAGTGCATTCGGAAAGTATTAAGACCCCTTGACTTTTCTACATTTTGTTACGTTACAGCCTTATTCTAAAATTGATTAAATAAAACAATTTCCTCAACAATCTAAACACAATACCCCATAATGACAAAGAAAAAAAAGGTTTTTAGAAATGTTTGCTAATTTATAAATATATATATATTTTTAAATACCTTATTTACATAACTATTCAGACCCTTTGCTATGAGACTCGAAATTGAGGTCAGGTGCATCCTTTTCCATTGATCATCCTTGAGAGGTTTCTACAACTTGATTGGAGTCTACCTATGGTATATTCAATTGATTGGACATGATTTGGAAAGGCACACATCTGCAAATATAACGTCCCACAGTTGACACTGCATGTCAGAAGAAGAACCAAGCCATGAGGTCAAACAAATTGTTCGTAGTGCTCCGAGACAGGATTGTGTTGAGGCACAGATCTGGGGAAGGGTACCAAACAATTTCTAAAGAACACAAAAACACAGTGGCCTTCATCATTCTTAAATGGAAGAAGTGTTGAACCACCAAGACTCTTCCTAGAGCTGGCCGCCCGGCCCAACTGGGAAATCGGGGAGGTGAACAAGAACTCGATGGTCACTCTGACAGAGCTCCAGAGTTCCTCTATGGAGATGGGAGAACCTTCCAGAAGCACAACCATCTCTGCAGCACTCCACCGATCAGGCCTTTATTGTAGAGTAGCCAGATGGAAGCCACTCCTCAGTAAAAGGCACATGACAGCCCGCTTGGAGTTTGCCAAAAGGCAAAAGATATCAATTTTAGAATAGGGCTGTAATGTGGAAAAAGTTAAGGGGTCTGAATACTTTCCGAATGCACTGTATATGATAGTCATTATTTGAACTGGCTAGCCAGCTAACTTAACATTAGCTAACAAGCTATAAACAAACCAAAACATTGTTTAGAAAGTTGCTTTAATTTGCCTGGTTTGCTAGATTGACATATACTAAATTAACTTTTAAACGGATGGGTTTATTGGTGTTAAAATACACCTGTTATGCTATTTTGGACGACCAGGCTGCTCATGTCTTGCAGTCTATAATTTTTGAGTGTACACTTTTTCATAACGACAATGACAAGTTTAATGTTGGACGACAATAGAATGTTCATGATGTCACTGCGACAACTATCTACAGACATGACGATAGACATAGTATAAACCAGCCTTTAGTCTTAAAATCTTTGGTTGTTAAGTACACAACCATCACATGGCCTCACATGTAAACCCTTATTAAAGAGATGGGTGGGGCTAAGTCTTAAGAGGGTGTGGACGATGCTGAATTTGTGTAGTCAAAGAAGAGCTCTCCAGTAGGTATACCAAAACATTCAAGGCTCATTTTCTGAAAGTGGGGTTACAAGTTTATCAAATATTAAAGAATAATTACTTTCCCATTGTTCCTCAACTGTAGTGTATGATATACAATTTTCTAGCTCTGTGTCTGTACTTTTATCCAATGTAAAACACATCACTTCAAATTTTGCTACATAAGACCGAATCGAGCCAGTCTGTCACGACTTCCGCTGAAGTCGGTTCCTCTCCTTGTTCGGGCGGCGCTCGGCGGTCGACGTCGCCGGTCTCCTAGCCATCGCAGATCCACTTTTAATTTTCCATTGGTTTTGTCTATGTTTCCCACACAGCTGGTTTTCATTTTTGCAAGTAAAGTGCGTTGTTCACTCATCTCTGCTCTCCTGCTACACCCACCACCTGACACAGTTGATCACAAATACAAACAATACAACTAAAAATGAATTCAAACAAAAACAAAACAAACAAATGCAGTACTTCCACCGTCATGTCATCAGAAAAACTTGATGATGGTGTTGTAGTCGTGGTCGCCACGCAGTCATGGGTCAACAGGGAGTACAGGAGGGGACTAAGCACTCACCCCTGAGAGGCCCCCGTGTTGAAGGTCAGCGTGGCGATTGTGTTGTTGCATACCCTCACCACCTTCAGGTGGCCCGTCAGGAATTCCAGGAACCAGTTGCAGAGGGAGGTGTTCAGTCCCAGGGTCTTGAGCTTGGTGATGAGCTTAGAAGGGACTCTGGTGTTGAATACTGAGCTGTAGTCAATGAACAGCATTCTTACATACGTAGGTATTCCTTTAGTCCAGGTGGTGAGGGCAGTGTGGAGAGCAATAGAGATGGCATCATCTCTGGAACTGTTAAGGTGGTATGCGAATTGGAGTGGGTCCAGAGTGTCTGGGAGGATGGTGTTGATGTGAGCCATGACCAGCCTTTCAAAGAATTTCAATGCTATAGATATGAGTGCAACTGGTTAGGCTACCTTGGTGTTCTTGGGAACAGGGATAATATTTGTCTGCTTGAAACAAGTTGGTTTTACAGGTCAGGGATAGTTTGAAAATGTCAGTGAAGACAATTGCCAGCTGGTTAGTGCATGCTCTGAGTTCGTGTTCTGGTATTCCTTGTGAATGTTAACCTGTTTAAAGGTCTTACTCATACGGCTTTGGAGAGCGAGATCACACAGTCTTTCGGACAGCTGGTGCGCTCAAGCATGGTTCAGTGTTGCTTGCAAAGAAGTGAGCATAGAATGCATTTAGTTTGTCTCGTAGGCTTGTGTCGCTGGAAAGTTTGCAGCTGGGTTTTCCTTTTGTAATCTGTGATAGTTTGCCACATCCGTCGAGCATCAGAGCCGGCATAGTAGGATTCAATCTTGGTCCTGTATTGATGCTTTGCTTGTTTGATGACTCGCTTGAGGTACTAGCGGGATTTCTTATAAGCATCCGGATTAGTGTCCTGCTCCTTGGAAGTGGCAGCTCTAGTCTTTAGCTCAGTGACGATATTGTCTGTCATCCATGGCTTCTGGTTGGGGTATATATGTAAGGTCACTTTGGGGACGACGTTGTTCGATGCACTTACTAATGAGCCAGTGACTGATGTGGTAAACTCCTCAATGTTATTCACTGATTCCCAGAACATATTCCAGTCTGTGCTAGCTAAACAGTCCTGTAGCGTAGCATCCGTGTCATTGTACCACTTCTGTATTGAGAGTATCACAGGTACTTCCTGTTTGAGTTTTTGCTAGGAAGCAGTAAGCAGGAGGAAAGAGTTATGGTCAGATTTGCCAAAGGGAGGCCGAAGGAGGGCCTTGTATGCGTTTCTATGTGTGGAGTAAAGGTGTTGTTGCCTCTAGTTGCAGAGGTGACATGCTGGTAAATATGAGATCAAACAGATTTCAGTTTCCCTGCATTAGAATCCTCAGCCACAAGAAGCGCCACCTCTGAATGTGCATTTTCTTGTTTGCTTTTGGCCCCATACAGCTCGTTGAGTTACTATTATTATAATAATTTTTGGGGTATTTTCTTAAAACTGCATTTTTGGTTAAGGGCTTGTAAGTAAACATTTCTCTGTAAGGTCTAATCCTGTTGTATTCGGCACATGTGACAAATAACATTTGATTTGATTTGATTTTAGTGCCAGCATCAGTTTATGGTGGTAAATAGACAGCTACTAATAATATAGGTGAAAACTCTCTTGGTAAATAGTATGGTCTGCAGCTTATCAAGACACATACTAAGATTGTGCACCAGCTGTTGTTAACAAAGAGACACACCCCTCCTCCCTTTGTCTTACCAGAGTCTGCTGTCCGTTCTTGATGATGCCTCGTTCAACCACGACTCTGAGAAACATATCATATTACAGTTTGTTCAGGCCCCGTTGATAGAATAGTTCATCCAGTGACTGGATGTTCGCCAACAGAACAAAGGGCAATGGCAGTCTTTTTACTCACAAACGTAATCTCGTCAGGATGACGCCTCGCCTGCCTCGCCTGCCTCGCCTGCCTCTCTCCAGCGCTGCCGACTTATTGAAGTAGAAATTGTCATCTAAATCGAGCTTAGTGTTCACTGTTCTGATGTCCGGAAGCTGTTTTCAGTCACAGGAAATGACGGCAGAGGCATTATGTACAAGAAAAGTTATTGTAAAAAAAAAACACACAAAATCGCACAATTGGTCAGGAGCCCATTAGACTGCTGCTATCCACTGCAGCATCATCTTCACTGCAGCATAGGTTTGAGGGGGAACAGTAGTTGTTAGTCATTTAACTGTCCTTTGGCCAGGGGATAGAAGCTGTTTAGGAGTCTGTTGGTCTGAGCCATAATGCTCCTGTACCGTTTGCCAGACGGGAGCATGGAGAACAGTCCATGTCTTGGGTGGCTGGAGTTTTTTTCCCGGGGATTTCTCAGACACCGCCTGGCATTTACTTCCTGGATGGCTGGGAGCTCACCATCAGTGATGCACTGGGCCGTCTGCACCACCATCTGTGGTCAAGGGTGATGCAGTTGGCATACTGTGCCAAATCGTTTCATCAAATAGTTTCTGTGTGTGTGTGTGTGTGTGTGTGTGTGTGTGTGTGTGTGTGTGTGTGTGTGTGTGTGTGTGTGTGTGTGTGTGCCGTGCGTGAGTGAGTGACAATGCATTTGTGAATGGATGTGATTGATTGTTGATTTAGCTCCAGCAGGATGACAGGGAGGGAGGACAGTGAGGTTATCATGCCAGGGGAGAGTGACCCTGAGAGAGGTAAGAGAAACCAAGCTCCCCATGGAGGGTCCAGAGTACATCCACTAAAACGACAGTCACAACCTCTCAGTTCCAAAAAGCAACGTGTCATTGATGATGCTGAATTGAAATCAATGTCAGAATAACTTCTGAAGTATACATAAAAAAATCGAATAAAATCAAAATCCAATCAAATTGTTTTGTGATATGCTTGCTTATGAGCCCTTCCCAACGCTGCAGAGTTGAAAAAAGAATAACCCAAATAATATGGGTGGCATGGCAATGTGCTAAGGGTACATCCAGCAAATCCATACAGTAAACATAAACAGTGTTTATACAAAATCTCAAAATATACAATAATTTGTTGAGTTATTCCGTACATTTTGTGCTCCATCAATTAATCAATCAATCACATTTATTTATAAAGCACTTTTTACATCAGCAGATTTCACAAAATGCTTATACAGTAACCCAGCCTAAAACCACAAACAGCAAGCAATGCAGATGTAGAAGCACGGTGGCTAGGAAAAACTCCCTAGAAAGGAAGGACCCTAGGAAGAAACCTAGAGAGGGTCAGGCTCTGAGGGGTGGCCAGTCCTCTTCTGGCTGTGCCGGGTGGAGAGGAACAAGGCTCTGAGGGGTGGCCAGTCTTCTTCTGGCTGTGCCGGGTGGAGATAGTACATGGCCATTAAGGTCAGATTGTTTTTCAAGATGTTCAAATGTTCATAGATGACCAGAAGCATGTACGCTTTAGTTCATTCATTCCTTCTTACTCTCTGTTAGTTGGCAATCAGATGTGACCTGAGCGAGTCACAGCGACCTGGTTTCCCAGCAGAGGAAAGTCACACCTAGTGGCAGAACAGAACAGAACAGTGACAACTTCTTCACACAGGATATGAGCACTGTGTCAACAGCAATCTGATCCTGAAGCCGAGAGATAGAACACAGACTCAACAGCACCCCTCGCGGCACGTCACATCACGTCTCTCCCTCTCTTTCACTCTCTCTCTCTCTTTCTTTCGCTCCCTCTCGGTATCACTCGTGTTTCCTCTCTCTCTCTCTCTCTCTTCTCTCTCTCTCTCTCTCTCTCTTTATATATATATATATATATATATATATATATATATATATATATATATATATATATATCTCCTCTGAGGGTTCCTGTCTCTTTAAATCTGTGCTCTGCTCTTTCTGAGGATGGCTAGGTTGTACACTGTGAGTCACTGGGCTGTCCCTGGCACACACTCACACTCACACTCACACTCACACTCACACACCAACATGCACACACAGGCTCACAAACACGCATGCATGCACGCTAGTACAAACGTGCACACACAAACACATAAACACACACACACACACACACACACACACACACACACACACACACACACACACACACACACACACACACACACACACACACACACACACACACACACACACACACACACACACACACACACACACACACACTATGGCCTCCATGTTTATGAGTGGAGCAGGAGCTGGCCCTTTGCCCGGCCCTGGGCTGCTCTGCTCTAGCAGTATACCACTTAACCCTATATTGTCCCATTTAACACCATAGTAACCAACATCACCATATAACGTCAAATTTAACCATGTAGTGTTTACTTAACCCTATAGTGTCCCATTTAAAACTACAGTATCCCACTTAACCCTACAATGCCTCGTTTAACAATGTAACCCTATTGTACCACTTAACCCTAAAGTGTCCCAGTTAACCCTATAGTTCACCCAGTTCCAGCACTATCACTGTCCCATTTAGACTTTGTGGAGGAGGGAGACACGCATATTTACTTGACCCTTATATCACCAACATGGAAAGTTTAAAATCACATCTTCAGCCACTCCTGCAACTTTGGAACCTTATATAGACAGGTGTGTGCCTTTCCAAATCATGTCCAATCAATTGAATTTACCACAGGTGGGCCACAGTCAAATTGTAGAAGCATCTCAAGGATGATCAATGGAAACTGGATGCACCTGAGCTCAATTTTGAGTCTCATAGCAAAGGGTCTGAATACTTATGTAAATAAGGTATTTCATTTTTTATTTTTTTATTTTACATTTGCAAACATTTTTAGAATAAGGCTGTAACTTACAATTTTGTCTGAATACTTTCCTAATGCATTCTCCCAATCAACACCTGTGATTGCTTTATGCCTCGCTTTATGTCTCTCTCAAATGTCAATACGCCTTGTATACTGTTGTTCAGGAAAATGATCATTGTTTTAGTTTACTGCGGAGCCCCTAGTCCCACTGTACATGCCTTAGATACGTCCTTTGTCCCACCTCCCACACATGCGGTGACCTCACCCAGTATAACCAGCATGTCCAGAGATGCAACCTCTCTTATCATCACTCAGTACCTGGGCTTACCTCCACTGTACCCGCACCCCACCATACCCCTGTCTGCACATTATGCCCTGAATCTATTCTATCACGCCCAGAAATCTGCTCCTTTTATTCTCTGTCCCCAACGAACTAGATGACCAGTTTTGCTAGCCTTTAGTCGTACCCTCATCCTACTCCTCCTCTGTTCCTCGGGTGATGTGGAGGCTAACCCAGGCCCTGCGTGTCCCCAGGCACTCTCATTTGTTGACTTCTGTAATCGAAAAAGCCTTGGTATAACGCATGTTAAAATCAGAAGCCTCCTCCCTAAATTTGTTTTACTCACTGCTTTAGCACACTCTGCCAACCCCGATGTCCTTGCCGTGTCTGAATCCTGGCTTAGGAAGGCCACCATAAATTCTGAGATTTCCATACCCAACTACAACATTTTCCGTCAAGATAGAACTGCCAAAGGGGGAGGAGTTGCAATCTACTGCAGAGATAGCTTGCAAAGTTCTGTCACACTTTCCAGGTCTATGCCCAAACAGTTCGCGCTTCTAATTTTAAAAATGAATCTCTCCAGAAATAAGTCTCTCACTGTTGCCGCCTGTTATAGACCCCCCTCAGCTCCCAGCTGTGCCCTGGACACCATATGTGAATTGATTGCCCCCCATGTATCTTCAGAGTTCTTCTCTTAGGTGACCAAAACTGTGATATGCTTAACACCCCAGCAGTCCTACAATCTAAGCTAGATGCCCTCAATCTCACACAAATTATCAAGGAAACCACCAGGTACAACCCTAAATCCATAAACATGGGCACCCTCATAGATATTATCCTGACCAACTTGCCCTCCAAATACACCTCTACTGTTTTCAATCAGGATCTCAGCGATCACTGCCTCATTGCCTGCATCCGCTATGGGTCTGCGGTCAAACGACCTCCCCTCATCACTGTCAAACGCTCCCTAAAACACTTCTGCGAGCAGACCTTTCTATTTGACCTGGCCCAGGTATCCTGGAAGGATATTGACCTCATCCCGTCAGTCGAGGATGCCTGGTCGTTCTTTAAAAGTAATTTCCTCACCATCTTAAATAAGCATGCCCCTTTCAAAAAATGTAGAACTAAGAACAGATATAGCCCTTGGTTCACTCCAGACCTGACTGCCCTTGACCAGCACAAAAACATCCTGTGGCGGAATGCAATAGCATCGAATAGTCCCCGCGATATGCAACTGTTCAGGGAAATCAGGAACCAATACATACAGTCAGTCAGGAAAGCAAAGGCTAGCTTTTTCAAATAGAAATTTGTATCCTGTAGCTCTAACTCCAAAAAGTTTTGGGACACTGTAAAGTCCATGGAGAACAAGAGCACCTCCTCCCAGCTGCCCACTGCACTGAGGCTAGGCGACACGGTCACCACCGATAAATCCATAATAATCGAAAATTTCAATAAGCATTTATCTACGGCTTGCCATGCTTTCCTCCTAGCTACCCCAACCCCGGCCAACAGCTCCGCAATCCTCACAGCTAATTGCCAGAGCCTCCCCAGCTTCACCTTCACCCAAATCCAGAATGCAGATGTTTTGAAAGAGCTGCAAAACCTGGACCCATACAAATCAGCTGGGCTAGACAGGACCCTCTCTTTCTAAAATTATCCGCCGCCATTGTTGCAACCCCTATTACCAGCCTGTTCAAACTCTCTTTCAATTCGTCCGAGATCCCTAAAAATTGGAAAGCTGCCGCGGTCATCCCCCTCTTCAAAGGGGGTGACACTCTAGACCCAAACTGTTACAGACCTATATCCATCCTGCCCTGCCTTTCTAAAGTCTTTGAAAGCCAAGTTAGTAAACAGATCACTGACCATTTCGAATCCCACCGTACCTTCTCCGCTGTGCAATCCAGTTTCCGAGCTGGTCACGGGTGCACCTCAGCCACGCTCGAGCTACTAAACGATATCATAACCGCCATCAATAAAAGACAGTACTGTGCAGCCGTCATCATCGACCTGGCCAAGGCTTTCGACTCTGTCAATCACCGTATTCTTATTGGCAGACTCAATAGCCTTGGTTTCTCAAATGACTGCCTCACCTGGTTCACCAACTACTTCGCAGATAGAGTTCAGTATGTAAAATCGGAGGGCCTGTTGTCCGGACCTCTGGCAGTCTCTATGGGGGTACCACAGGGTTCAATTCTCGGGCCGACTCTTTCTTCCGTATATATCAACAACGTCGCTCTTGCTGCGGGTGATTCCCTGATCCACCTCTACGCCGACGACACCATTCTGTATACACCTGGCCCTTCTTTGGACACTGTGTTAACATCTATGGGCTAGGTGGGACGCTAGCGTGCCACCCGTGGTGCACTCCATCAACAGCAGGTGCATTTCAAGAGCGGCAAATTTGAATCCAAATAAATGTCAAAATTCAAATTTTTAAAAAATACAACTATTTTACACCATTTGAAAGATAAACATCTCCTTAATCTAACCACGTTTTACGATTTCAAAAAGGTTTTACGGCGAAAGCATAAATTTAGAGTATGTTAGGACAGTACATTTACAAGAGTTGTGTGTAATGTTTTGTCAAGTCAAAGACAGGGTCACCAAAACCATAAAACCAGCTAAAATGATGCACTAACCTTTTACAATCTCCATCAGATGACACTCCTAGGACATTATGTTAGACAATGCATGCATTTTTAGTTCTATCAAGTTCATATTTATATCCAAAAACAGCGTTTTACTATGGCATTGATGTTGAGGAAATCGTTTCCCTCCAATAACCGGCAGTCAAGTCAGCGTCACAAATTAAATAATTAAAATTAGAAAACATTGGTAAAATATTATATTGTCATTTAAAGAATTATAGATTTACATCTCTTGAACGCAATCAACTTGCCAGATTTAAAAATAACCTTACTGGGAAATCACACTTTGCAATAATCTGAGCACTGCGCCCAGAAAAATACGCGTTGCGATACAGACTAGACGTCATGTTGGGGAGATCTAAAATCGAAAATACTATGTAAATAATCCATTACCTTTGATTCTCTTCATCAGATGTCACTTCCAGGTATCACAGGTCCATAACGAATGTAGTTTTGTTCAAAAAAGCTCATCATTTATGTCCAAAAATCTCCGTCTTGTTAGCACATGATCTAAGCCAGCCGGACTTCTCGTCATGAACGAGGGGAAAAAATATATTTCCGTTCGTTCAAACATGTCAAACGTTGTATAGCATAAATCATTAGGGCCTTTTTTAACCAGAACATGAATAATATTCAAGGTGGACGAATGCATACTCTTTTATAACGTATTGGAACGAGGGTACCCAACATGAACTCGCGCGCCAGGTGTCTAATGGGACATCATCGTTCCATGGCTCTTGTTCGGTCAGATCTCCCTCCAGAAGACTCAAAACACTTTGTAAAGGCTGGTGACATCTAGTGGAAGCAATAGGAAGTGCCAAAATATTCCTCAGCCCCTGTGTTTTTCAATGGGATAGGTTTAAAGTCAATACAACACATCAGGTATCCACTTCCTGTCAGAAAATGTCTCAGGGTTTTGCCTGCCAAATGAGTTCTGTTATACTCACAGACACCATTCAAACAGTTTTAGAAACTTTAGAGTGTTTTCTATCCATATATAATAAGTATATGCATATTCTAGTTACTGGGTAGGATTAGTAACCAGATTAAATCGGGTACATTTTTTTTATCCAGACGTGCAAATGCTGCCCCCTAGCCCTAACAGGTTAACAAACCTCCAAATGAGCTTCAATGCCATACAACACTCCTTCCGTGGCCTCCAACTGCTCTTAAATGCTAGCAAAACCAAAAGCATGCTTTTCAACCGTTCGCAGCCCGCACCCGCCCACCCGACTAGCATCACTACTCTGGACAGTTCTGACCTAGAATACGTGGACAACTACAAATACCTCAGTGTCTGGCTAGACTGTAAACACTCCTTCCAGACTCATACCAAACATTTCAAATCCAAAATCAAATCTAGAATCGGCTTTCTATTACGCAAAAAAGATTCCTCACTCACACCGCCTAAATTACCTTAGTAAAACTGATTATCCTACCGATTCTCAACTTCGGCGATGTCATCTACAGCTTCCAATACTCTACTCAGCAAATTGGATGCAGTCAATCACAGTGCCATCAATTTTGTTACCAAAGTGCCTTATACCACCCACCACTGCGACCTGTATGCTCTAGTCGGCTGGCCCTCGCTACATATTCGTCGCCAGACCCACTGGCTCCAGGTCATCTACAAGTCTATGCTAGGTAAAGCTCCGCCTTATCTCAGCTCACTGGACACGATAACAACACCCACCCATAGCACGCGCTCCAGCAGGTATATCTCACTGGTCATCCCCAAAGCCAACACCTCCTTTGGCTGCCTTTCCTTCCAGTTCTCTGTTGCCAGTGACTGGAACAAATTGCAAAAATCGCTGAAGCTGAGCTTCCCTCACTAACTTTAAACATCAGCTATCTGAGGAGCTTACCGATCGCTACAGCTGTACAATGTCCATCTGTAAATGGCCCACCCAATCTACCTACCTCATCCCCATATTGTTTTTATTTACTTTGCTGCTCTTTTGCACACCAGTATCACTACTTACACACCGTCATCTGCTCATCATCATCTGCTCATCTATCACTCCAGTGTTAATCTGCTAAATTGTAATTACTTTGCTACTATGGCCTATTTATTGTCATACCTCCTCATGCCATTTGCACAGACTGTATATAGGCTTTCTTTTTTTTCTATTGTGTTATTGACTGTACGCTTGTTTATTCCATGTAACTCTCTGCTGTTGTTTCTGTCTCACTGCTTTGCTTTATCTTGGCCAGGTCGCAGTTGTAAATGAGAACTTGTTCTCAACTAGCTTACCTGGTTAAATAAAGGTGAAATAAAAATGTAAAAAAATTAAAAAGAAAAAAAAGTTCAATGAAATGTTACTGTGAGTCTGTAGATAGTCTGTAGAGCAGTGGTCACCAACCTTTTCTGAGTGAAGATCACTTTCTTAGTCAAAATGCAATCCGAGATCAAAAAAATAAAACATGACTTACAAATTTAAGCCTGTGCAACATTAAGGTTAACCTGTTAAAATCTGTTCTGTAAAGGGTCTCCAGAGTGGCTCAGTGGTCTGAGGCACTGCATTGCAGTGCTGATGTGTCACTTCAGCCTCGGGTTCAATCCCTGGCTGTGTCACAGCTGGCCGTGACTAGGAGGCCCATGAGGTGGTGCACAATTGGTCCAGCATTGTGTTGGTTAGGGGAGGCTTTGGCCGGCCAGGATGTCCTTGTCTCATCGTGCTCTAGCAACTCCTTGTGGCAGGTCGGGTGTTTGCAAGCTGACAATGGTTGTCAGTTGGACAGTGTTTCCTCTGACACGTTGGTGAGGCTGGCTTCTGGGTTAAGTGAGCAGTGCGTCTTGGCAGAGTTGTGTTTCAGAGGCTCTTGACCTTTGCCTCTCCCAAGTCTGTAGGGGAGTTGCAATGATGAGACAAGACTCTAACTACAAATTGAGACAAGACAGTAACTGCAAACAGTTCTGTAGCGATGAAGTTTCCGCAGTAATCTATAGGCCAAATACATTTTCTCTGCTTATTGGCAATGCTTGAATTTCTCTGCCAATGTTGTTTACTCAGACAATTTTAAAATGATGTTTTAAAAAATGTGGTATATGATCACACTGGTAATAGATCATTTGTTGTGTTACTTTTTTTACTGGACTGATGGCTTGCATCTGATGGTCAGTCTGAGGGGAGGGAGCAGTGCTGAGGCTGACTCTTACTCGACTCACCGTCCCTCTGTTCTCCTTCTCTCTACTGAGAAAATGGGACAGGATCTTCCAGCTGATGGCAAAACTGAAGTCGCACTTCATTATTTCTGCCTCATGCACCAACTCATGTTGTTACTGCTAACAACACAAGCTTATCGGAACACTTTGCTAAACTCATTCATTGCATCTGCAGTTCAGGTTCTAGCATGAGTGGTAGTAGGGAGAATGTGCATTTTATTGCTTATAAAAGTGTTGAACAAAGTGTTGACAGTGCTGAATAACAACTTAAAAATGAACTTACTCATAAAAACATCAGCTCTTTACTGTATTCGTTGAGTCTCACTCCAGTTTCGGTTTGAAATGTTTAGAAATCTCACACTTTAAACTTTGTTTTGACTAAATCTCAATATTTATTTTTTTACAGTGTATAGCCTCTCATTTCTTCCCATCTGAAATCCTTTGTTATCACTCCTGTCACCTCTCACCTGACCTCATCAACCTCTGAACTTTGAACCCTAACGGACAGTATTCAAATCAGCCTGCAGTTATTCTGTCAATCACTTATGTATAATCATAACCATTCCTCTATTATGGCACTATTATGTCATCTGTACACTTCCCTCCTTCATACTGGCCAGGATAGGAGATGCTAAATATTTGAGCTGTGATGTCAGAGTGAGCGGCAGTAGCATGCTGCTAACCAGTGGACAAATAGAACATTCTCCACTAGAACGCCTGAACCAGCAGATACACGCAGTCGCCAAAGTGCCTCCGACAGAGAGAGAAGGAGAGAGAGACTAGCGAAATAGTAGAGTGGGGAGAGAGGAGAAAGAAATAGAGAGGGAGAGAGGGAGGAGGAGAGGTGGAGAAAGGGAATATTGAGGGAAATAGGATGGCAATAAAGCAGAGAGTTAAGGGGTGACTTGGCCAGTGGTAAGTGTGATGTTAGCACTGAGTTATGGGTTGACCTCATTTCCACTGACTCAGGTTGGAATATGTGTGTGTGTGTGTGTGTGTGTGTCTGTGTGTGTGTGTGTGTGTGTGTGTGTGTGTGTGTGTGTGTGTGTGTGTGTGTGTGTGTGTGTGTGTGTGTACGCGCGCGCGCGTGTGTGTCTGTGTGTCTGTGTGTGTGGGTGGGTGGGTGTACGTATGCATGTGCGTGCATTCACTAAAGATTACTCTCTCTCTCATGGCTGTCACATCTTTCCCAGTGGGACAATCAGTGTTAGAGTGGCCATGTCAAGTTAAGGAGAGGGCTGTTTGACCTGAGAACTCGACCAGTAGCTAACCCACTGAACATCCCCAAGAGGCCCGGGGAGCCAATCATAAAGCTACATCAAATTGTATGAGAGTAGAATGATCACGTGAGGGAGATGGTTGGGGTTGGTAATAGGGTTGTATGTGATGTTGTACACTGGCGTAGAGCAACCCCTCCACCCCAACACACACACACACACACACACACACACACACACACACACACACACACACACACACACACACACACACACACACACACACACACACACACACACACACACACACAATAATAGAGAGCAGTAATCACTCTCCTCTGAGCATTACAAGGGCAGTTTATAACCTCTCCTTGTGATTTAGTGAGCAGCAATGCAAGCAAGACCCAGAGACCCACACACAGGCACACACTTATACTCATCTTAACACAGGAAAGGAGTCTCTGTCTCTGTGCGTGTGCGTGTGTGTGTTGTCCTTCGTGTGTATGCATTTATGTGTGTGTGTGCGTTCGTGTGTGTGTTTGTTAATGTGTGTGTGTGTGTGTGTGTGTGTGTGTGTGTGTGTGTGTGTGTGTGTGTGTGTGTGTGTGTGTGTGTGTGTGTGTGTGTGTGTGTGTGTGTGTGTGTGTGTGTTTGAGTGAGTGAGAGGAAGAGTG
Source organism: Salmo salar (assembly GCF_965601325.2). NCBI lineage: Eukaryota > Metazoa > Chordata > Actinopteri > Salmoniformes > Salmonidae > Salmo > Salmo salar. The sequence continues at coordinate 20,016,220 of NC_138303.1, read as the reverse complement.
ATAGAGAAAGAGAGAATTAATGGTTTTAGGGATTTAATACATTGTTTGTTTAAATGATTTGTACAACACATAATGCCATGTGAAATGGAGATATTACTGCTAAAAACTATTATAGTGAAGCATCATTGGACAAGGTCATTGTTATATCTTAATCTTAAACAGACAGTAAGGATGGTCAGTATCATTAGATCCTTGAGTGCAAATAATTAAAAGCACTTTACAAATAAAGTTTTTATTGTTGTTAGTTGTATTATCAGTCAGTGGTTAACTGCCTTCATATGACACCAATATAGCTTTATTGGATCGATTACAGTAGGGATATTTAAACTTACAAACCATATTTAAAATAAACCCAATAAACTCCTTCCCAATACTTTTTACACAACCAATTTAGCGTCCCTGCAAAGACACATGATTCAGTGGGCCAGTCACTTAGCAACCATTAACTGGTAATGATGTTGGTGTTTATACAGCCTGGGCCTAACCGAAACAAAAACATCCTTCCTCATTTACCCGCCACAATCTCATTAAGACCATTCAAAAGAATGATTTTTAAACGACCAATTGCAGATTAAAAGGAAAGCGAGGCTTGTTGGTCGATACAGCATGAGTTTGTGGCTTTAGGTTTTCTTCTGTTACTCTTGGTAAGTGCATAGACACAGTGTTATATGGATATGGAGCAGAGAGAGAGAACAAGAGAACGAGAGAGGGAGAAAGAGTCCAATAACTGCTACAGTACATGTGACCTCCTCTGCCTTATAGTGGTTACTTTTGGAAGTCCCAGGATTGGAGCAAATACCATATAGGTCTAGGCGAATGGTTAGCTGCTGCTTTCCCCCAGACCAGGGCACCTGACCTGGGTTACCCCATCAAATACAGCCCTTGGCTTGGGGGTCCCTGAAATGTTATACTGGATGGAACCATCCGCAGCTTGGTTTGATTTGTGTGATGAATATTTGCTGTGATGTGGATTATACCACGCAGAGTATTCTGTATTAGGAATAGTAATATCACCTTCATCTGGGGTTATGAAAAGGTGGAGTTGACCTTCTTAAACTGTTCTGGTTCCCTCCCTGGTTTAAAATGGCAGTGAAGTCCTGTTCCCACCGTTACCCGGTTCCTGCCCTGCTTCTGTCACTTACCAAGAATAACACGACCTGGAGCATGGCAAGGGAAAACACACCGTAGATTTATACAGCTGGACAGAGGGGGGAGAAAGG
>NC_138303.1:19830000-20012500 GCF_965601325.2 Salmo salar | reverse complement strand
GATGAGAGAGGGAGAGAAAGGAGGAGAATAGGGTATTTGGCAGGTTCCCCTGATCAGCTGTCACTCAGTGTGTGTGTGTGTGTGTGTGTGTGTGTGTGTGTGTGTGTGTGTGTGTGTGTGTGTGTGTGTGTGTGTGTGTGTGTGTGTGTGTGTGTGTGTCAGAGTGAAGCATCGGTCGCCCAAGATTACGCCCCCCAGACACACTGACATGTTTTTGCTGCCTTGAAGTTGAAAACACGAAGGAAGGGTGAGAAGAAGGGAGGGGTGTCAAAAGAGAGAGGGTAGAGATGGATAGATCTGGGATGCTAGGCTATATACAGTACAGTGTTCTGTTCTTCATTTTCTCTTTTCTTTCACAATCTCTCTCTCTCTCTCTCTCTCTCTCTCTCTCTCTCTCTCTCTCTCTCTCTCTCTCTCTCTCGATCCACCTCTCACTCTCTGCATCTTCCTGCCTCCAAGCAATAAGATACTTCCGGAAAAGCAGCATATCAAAACATAACAGCGTTTCCTTTTTTGAATATTGCTGAGTTCAATATTATTCTGTTTTGAACTCCACATGGCGTTTTTTGTCTCCATACTCTAGGGCTAGCCCTTGATGAAGAGAGGTGGTTCACTAGCACATTCACTTAAGGCCAGTCAAACACTTCATGTGTGGTGGAAGGAAGGTGGAAGACAATACAATGGAAAACTTCATCCGCCTTCTATCTGTGTTTGTGTGTGTGTGTGTGTGTGTGTGTGTGTGTGTGTGTGTGTGTGTGTGTGCGTGCGTGCGTGTGTGTGTGTTAAGAGGCTAACTGACAGCTTAGACAGATGGGAGAGTGATCAGCAGCCAAAGAGGATTGTTGTGAAACAGGCCCAGGGTGTGGCTGTCACAGAGGGAGGTTATGAATGCCTACGTAGCTCTAACGACAAGGATTAGAAGACGTGGCGATAATAACACATGATGCAGGTAGAAACTAATGGAGGGTTGTCCTGAGGTTCACCTTTGTCTGTGTAACATGAGTCAATTTCACACAGGAATCAAGGTAGCTAATCAATGAAGAATTCATCCAGGATAAAACATTTTTGCTATTGGCTGATAGAGGGGCCACAAAGTGTTCTGAACACCCACATATAAATAATATCTCTCTCTTCCAACCATCTCTTTCGATCTCTAACTATCTAACAAAACATACACACAAATAACTCCTTCAGACATAAAACGTCAGGCTTGTTACATCCATTACCCTATGCCTCTTTCTATCCCCATCCTATAACACACCCACACACACAACCTTTTATCCCCAGTCTCACCCCATCGGCAGCAGATGGCTTTAATTAATATAGACTTGATAACGAGATTTTCCCTGCGATTAATACACACAGCAGTTATGGATTTAAGTGCAAGGGATTCCAGATAATATGATTAACAGCCATTGGAGTGGAGGGCGTCTAATAGATGATTTGTAATGGAGGAGGATTGCGTGTGTGCTCACATGTGTGCGCACGTGTGTATGTGTGTGTGTGTGTGTGTGTGTGTGTGTTTGTGCGTGCGTGCGTGCGTGCGTGTGTGAGTGTATGTGTGCTTGGCAGGGGACAGCAGAGTAAGAATGCTGAAGGCCTAGCTTCATCCCTGCTCATTCATAAGAAGAGTTGTTATCCTCTTATTGCTTGACCAGCTGTCATTAGAACCAGAACAGGGACTGGATGTTCAGTTCAGAGAGTCATAGACAGACAGACAGACAGACAGACAGACAGACAGACAGACAGACAGACAGACAGACAGACAGACAGACAGACAGACAGACAGACAGACAGACAGACAGACAGACAGACAGACAGACAGACAGACAGACAGACAGACAGACAGACAGACAGACAGACAGACAGACAGACAGACAGACAGACAGACAGACAGACAGACAGACAGACAGACAGACAGACAGACAGACAGACATAGTGTGTGTGCCCGTCCAAGTCTAAGTTAGGTCCTGAGCCTAAATTTGGATAGTAATTCAATCGGTCTATTAAAAACATGCAAGTCTTGGCACGCAACAGAGAGAAACCTGGTACCCCTAACATACTGAAAGAGAGAGTGGGTTAAAAAGCTCTGTTAAAGCTGGGCCTGAGGGTCAGAGCTAAGACACTGATCACTATGGAAACAGGGTTTGTCTCCTTCTACAGAACAAACCCTAACCGCTTCCCCATGGCTCTCATGTAATAAATGAGACAGAACAGTTAACACAGTCATTTGCATGGTGTGTGAATGCAAACAAGACAGTCAGACAGACAGGTGTTTGGAGAGAGGAGCTTTCATATAGCAATCATCAGGACACAAAATGAATTGAGAATTCTGCTGCGCATATACACATGGAAACACACAGAGAATCATAAATACGCATGCACTATAGGCCCTATGCATAAATACACATAGACACATGTCTCCCACAATGCACAACTAGATGGTCTGTTACTTGGGTAAATGTTTATCTACACAGATCTCTTCAGACACTGCCACTTGTCCAGCTGAAAGGGGGTTGAACACTTGGACATTGTTTTCAGAAGCTCCCCAGTTGTGGACCTATACCTTAACAACAAAATAAACTCAAAATAAAAAGTGGAAGTTAGTGGTAGAATGAGAGTTTAGGGAAGTACTGTTCTGAGCTATTTTAGCTGAAGTTCCTCATTGGAGAACGTTGGAGAACCCTCTTTCTTTCTCTTGAACCAGATTTCTTGTTTTTAATCCTCCTCCTTTACTTACCATTGGTGATTAGACCTAAGTTTAGTCAAATTATTCAAATTGGATGTTTACTTGCATCAACAAGTACAACAGTCCGGTCTCAAACAAAACATGACAAAGCACTTTCTTCTGAAACTCGTCAGTCTGTTCTTGTTCTGAGAAATGAAGGCTATTCCATGTGAGAAATTGCCAAGAAACTGAATATCTCTTACAACGCTGTGTACTACTCCCTTCACAGAACAGCGCAAACTGACTCTAACCAGAATAGAAAGAGGAGTGGGAGGCCCTGGTGCACAACTGAGCAAGAGGACAAGTACATTAGAGTGTCTAGTTTGAGAAACAGACGCCTCACAAGTCCTCAACTGGAACCTTTATTAAATAGTACCCGCAAAACACCAGTCTCAACGTCAACAGTGAAGAGGCGACTCTGGGATGCTGGCCATTTAGGCAGAGTTCCTCTGTCCAGTGTCTGTATTCTTTTGCCCATCTTTATCTTTTCTTTTAATTGGCCAGTCTGAGATGTGGTGTTTTATTTGCAACTCTGCCTAGAAGGCCAGCATCCCGGAGTCGCCTCATCACTGTTGATGTTGAGACTGGTGTTTTGCGGGTACTATTTAATGAAGCTGCCAGTTGAGGACTTGTGAAGCTTCTGTTTCTCTAACTATACACTCTAATGTCCTTGTCCTCTTGCTCAGTTATGTACCGGGGCCTCCCACTCCTCTTTCAATTCTGGTTAGAGCCAGTTTGCGTTGTTCTGTGAAGGGAGTAGTACACAGCGTTGGACGAGATCTTCAGTTTCTTGGCAATTTCTCACATGGAATTACCTTCATTTCTCAGAACAAGAACAGACTGACGAGTTTCAGAAGAAAGTGCTTTGTTTCTGGCCATTTTGAGCCTGTAATCGAACCCACAAATGCTGATGCTCCAGATACTCAACTAGTGTAAAGAACGCCAGTTTTATTGCTTCTTTAATCAGCTCAGCAATTTTCAGCTGTGCTAACATAATTGCAAAATGCTTTTCTAATGATCAATTAGCCTTTTAAAATTATAAATTTGGATTAGCTAACACAACGTGCCATTGGAACACAGGAGTGATGGTTGTTGATAATGGGCCTCTGTACACCCATGTAGATATTCCATTCAAAATCAGCTGTTTCCAGCTACAATATTAATTTACAACATTAACAATGTCTACACTGTATTTCTGATCAATTTGTTGTTGTTTTAATAGACAAAAAATTGGCTTTTCTTTCAAAACAAGGACATTTGTAAGTGACTAAGTGATTTCTAAGTGACAAAAGTTTGAACAGTAGTGTGTGTGTGTGTGTGTGTGTGTGTGTGTGTGTGTGTGTGTGTGTGTGTGTGTGTGTGTGTGTGTGTGTGTGTGTGTGTGTGTGTGTGTGTGTGTGTGTGTGCGTGCGTGTGTTATGTTCCCACTAAGACCAACAGATTAGTCACAGACAAGCACCAAAATGAAACAAAGGGGGTTTTAGGAGGGGTTCTCAAAGACACTCATGGGGGTGACCACTGTAAGCTGACTAGCAACAAGAAACTGGGTCCTAAAAGACACGCACCGTGGGTGCCCACTACATTTGCCCCAAATAGCCAAACTGATATTAAAACCCATCTTCTAATATGGAGTTCAAAAAGTAGGTGGAGCTAACCAAAGGGAACAACACAAGATAAAAGGCTTTGTTTTCCCAGCTGTCATGCACTTCCAATATCTCTCATGCCAACTGGAGCATAGGCTCTGCTGCTTTTAGCACAGGTGAAGCTAATGACTGATTAATGAGGAGACAGGTGCAACACATCCTCACCAACGACGATGATTCTAATCAATGCGCGTCCACACTTAAAACAGAACCAACCTCGAAATCAAAAAGTGAAAAAATGTACCTGTAACAGTGTGTGTGTGTGTGTTTGGTGTGTGTTTGATGTGTGTGTTTGGTGTGTGTGTGTGTGTGTGTGTGTGTGTTTGATGTGTGTGTTTGATGTGTGTGTGTGTGTGTGTGTGTGTGTGTGTGTGTGTGTGTGTGTGTGTGTGTGTGTGTGTGTGTGTGTGTGTGTGTGTGTGTGTGTGTGTTGGTGTGTGTGTGTGTGTGTGTGTGTGTGTGTGTGTGTGTGTGTGTGTGTGTGTGTGTGTGTGTGTGTGTTTGGTGTGTGTTTGGTGTGTGTTTGGTGTGTACATGTTTGTGTGCATGTGTGTGTGACTCTGAGGCCAGACACTCGGGCAATGTGCCAGTCTGAACAGACTCATATGAATTTTCCCACAGAAATCTCTTTCTTTCTCACTCCCACTCTCACTCTTCTAATTTCAGATTTCTTTAAAATGTGTAACTACTATGTAACTTCATCAGATAAACACAGACACTTTTAATGACAGTGACAGGGCTGTCTAGGTGAGAAAGAGAAACAGACTTCAGGTTGTGGAATCTGAAAGCTACGGAATGAAAGAGAGTGTATATCTTGGCATTGAGAGGGGTCAAGGGAGCAAAAGAAAACAGGAGAAGGAAGGAGTGGGAACAGAGGAGAGAGAAAGAGAGGGAGGGGACAGAGAGAAAGAGAGAGAGGGATAGAGTGGTAGAGGGACGAAGTGAAGGAGAGAGAGGGTACTGCCGAAGCACTCTCCAATGAAAACAGAGTGTCAGATTTAACACACTTGGGCAGAAGGGACACGGCTTAATGACCCACTTCCCCTGTCAGACCATTACTAGCAGAGAGAGGGGGAGAGAGAAAGAGAGAGAGGAGGGGAGATAGAGGTAGGAGGGGGAGAGAAAGCAGGGGAGGTAATAAGAGAAAGGAGGGGGGAGAAGTGTTGGAAAGAGAGAGAGATGGTGGGATAGTGAGGAGCAGGAGGAGTGAGAGAGGCAGAGAGGAGAGGGGAGAGAGAAAGGACAGAGAGAGAGAAGTAAGAGAGAGAAAGAGAGAGACAATACAGCAACACATATAGACCCAACCAAATCATGAGAACACAAAACAATCATTACTTGACACATTGGAAAGAATTAACAACAAAAAAAACTGAGCAAATTAGAATGCTATTTGGCCCTAAACAGAAAGTACACAGTGGCAGAATACCTGACCACTGTGACTGACCCAAAATTAAGGAAAGCTTTGACTATGAACAGACTTAGTGAACATAGCCTTGCCATAGGCAGACCTGGCTCTCAAGAGAAAACAGGCAATGTGTACACTGCCCACAAAATGAGGTGGAAATTGAGCTTCACTTCCTAACCTCCTGCCAAATGTATGACCATGTTAGAGACATATGCATTACCAGTAAAAAGTTTGGACACACCTACTCATTTAAAAAGGTTTTTCTTAATTTTTACTATTTTCTACATTGTATAATAATAGTGACGACATCAAAACTATGAAATAACACATATGGAATCATGTAGTATCCAAAATATAAGTTTTATATTTGAGATTCTTCAGAGTAGCCACCCTGACACGCCCTGATCTGTTTCACCTGTCTTTGTGATTGTCTCCACCCACCTCCAGGTGTCACCTGTTTTTCCCATTAGTCCATGGGTATTTTATTCCGGTGTTCCCTTTTTGTCTGTTGCCAGTTCGGCTTGTCTTGTCAAGTCAGCAAGTGTGTTTTTCCGTGTGCCTGCTTTTTCTTATCTCTCTGTTGCTAGTTCTCCCGGTTTTGACCCTTGCCTGCCTTGCCTCTGAACCCGCCTGCCTGACCATACTGCCTGTCCTGACTTCGAGCCTGCCTGCCACTATGTACCTCCTGGACTCTGACCTTGTTTATGGTCTTTTGTCTGTCCACAACCGTTCTCCTGCCTGCCCCTTGGATTATAATAAATATCAAACTCGAACCATCTGCCTCTCGTGTCTGCATCTGGGTCTCGTACGAACTGGCCATGACAGACCCAGCAGACTTGGACAAGCTCCGCCACGCTGTCTACCTGCAGAGAGCCACCATTGGGAGGCATGGGGAGCTACTGCTGGAGCTTTTGGAAGGGCTATGTTCCCTGATGGAACGCCACGACCAAGGGTTCAAGACTATTATGGAGCAAGTCAGGGAGTTAGCTCATAGGCAGCCCGCCACCTCTGAGACCCCCCAACCACCCAGTAACCTTTTTACTATTAGTTGGTGTGTTTGTACAGCCTACCCCAGCAACTCGAGAACCCCACATACCACCTCCGGAGCGATATTCTGGGGATCCTTGAACCTGCTGGGGATTTATTTCTCAGTGCTCCCTCATTTTTGAGCTGCAGACATCTTCGTTCCCTTCGGACTGGTCGAAGATAGTGTATATTATTATGCTAATGTCGGGAAGGGCACTCTCCTGGGCTATGGCAGTTTGGGAGCAACAATCCGCTATTTGTTGTGATCTGGAAGACTTCATGGCAGAGGTGAGAAGGGTATTCGATTCTCCGGTATCCGGGAGAGAGGTGGCCCGAATACGACTTGAATTACGCCAAGACTCCCGTAGTGTGGCAGACTACGCTGTAGACTTTCACATGTTGGTTGCCGAGAGTGCCTGGAATCCGGAGTCCCTATTCGGTGACAAAAGATGAGCTTGCCACTCAGGAGTTACCGGTGGACCTCGATTCCCTCATCGCCCTCACCATTAGGATTGATGGACGTCTATGGGAACGCAGGAGTGAGAGGAGGTCTGGCCTAGGTCCCACTCGCCCATCCGCTGCGGCTCACTCACCTCCAAAGGAATCCGGAAGTCCCCGAAGGCTGTTTTTCAGAGAGGATCTGAGGCCACCTGAGCTCCCTCGAGAATCATCGACGACGGGTGAGTTGGATACACCAGAACCTATGCAACTGGGAAGAACTAGATTATCGCCTAGGGAAAGTTCACGCAGGCTAAGCTCCAATAGTTGTCTGTATTGTGGTGCTGTAGGGCATTACATAGTCACCTGCCCAGTGAAGAGACCTAAATCCTTAGTAGGTACAAGTACACTGGTGAGCCTGACTGGGAACCCTCTAATTCCCATTACCGAACTCCTTTTTATGTGATCTTGCTGTGGGGAGACCAGTCTAAACCTCTCCGGGTGCTCATTGATTCATTGAGTATCCATACTCAACTCCTCTCCGTTCCCATGGATGCCAGGGCACTGGACGGCCGCTCCATTAAAAGAGTCACGCACAGCACAGTTTCATTAACCTTTCTGGCACAGGTGTTCCGCTAGCGACCCACCTCAACAACATCTGGTGAAATTGCAGAGCGCGAAATTCAAATTACAGAAATAGAAATATTTGACATTCATGAAAATACAAGTGTCATACATCAAAATAAAGCTTAACTTTTTGTTAATTCAGGCGCTGTGTCAGATTTCAAAAAGGCTTTATGGCGATCACACGTGATCATCTGAGGACAGTGCCCCGCATACAAAAGCATGAAAAACATATTTCCATTAGGCAGGTAAACCACAAAGGTCAGAAATAGCGATATAATAAATGCCTTACCTTTGAAGGTCTTCTTCTGTTGGCACTCCAAAAGGTCCCAGCTACATCACAAATGGTCCTTTTGTTTGATAAAGTTCTTCTTTATATCCCCAAAAACTCAGTTTAGCTGGCGCGCTTCAGTCAATAATCCACCGGTTTCCCTCCTTCAAAATGCATACAAAATGAATCCCAAACGTTACCAATAAACTTTCCAAACAAGTCAAACAACGTTTATAATCAAACCTCATGTACCCTAATACGTAAATAAACTATAAAATTTAGGACGGAGAATCGTTATTGTCTTTACCGGAGATAAACAACAAAGAACACGCTCTAATCCACGCGTATGAAAACATCCTGGACATCCTGGACCCGGCCCTCATCACCGACTTTCACCGCCGGCACCCCAGTCAGCCAGGAAAGTGCCCAGGTAGGACGCCAGGTGGTGCCCCTAGGGGGGGAGGGGGGGTACTGTCACGCCCTGATCTGTTTCACCTGTCTTTGTGATTGTCTCCACCCACCTCGTGGTGTCCTCCCGTTTTCACCCATTAGTCCCTGGGTATTTATTCCGGTGTTCCCTGTTTCTGTTGCCAGTTCGCCTTGTCTTGTCAAGTCAACCAGCGTGTTTTTCTGTGTGCCTGCTTTTTCTTCTCTCTCTTTCGCTAGTCCTCCCGATTTTGACTCTTGCCTGCCTTGACTCTGAACCTGCCTACCTGACCATACTGCCTGCCCTGACCTCGAACCTGCCTGCCACTCTGTATCTTCTATACGCTGACCTTGTGTATGATCTCTTGCCAGCCCCTTGGATTATAAGAAATATCAGACTTGAACCATCTGCATCCCATGTCTGCATCTGGGTCTCACCCTGTGCCCTTATACACCCTTTGCCCTGATGACAGCTCTGCACACTCTTGGCATTCTCTCAACCAGCGTCATGAGGTATTCACTGGGAATGCAATTCAATTAACAGCTGTGCCTTGTTAAAAGTTAATTTGTGGAATTAATTTCCTTCTTATTGCGTTTCAGCCAATCATTTGTGTTGTGACAAGGTAGGGGTGATTTTCAGAAGATAGCACTATTTGGTAAAAGACCAAGTCCATATTATGGCAAGAACAGCTCAAATAAGCAAAGAGAAACAACAGTCTATCATTACTTTAAGACATGAAGGTCAGTCAATGCAGAACATTTTAAGAACTTTTAAACTGTCTTCAAGTGCAGTCGCAAAAACCATCAAGCTCTGATGAAACTAGGTCTCATGAGGACCGCCACAGGAAAGGAAGACCCAGAACTACCACTGCTGCAGAGGATAAGTTCATTAGCGTTACCAGCTTCAGAAATTGCAACCCAAATGAATTCTTCAGAGTTCAAGTAACAGAGACTTGTCAATATCGACTGTTCAGAGGAGACTGCCTGAATCATGCCTTCATGGTTGAATTGCTGGAAAGAAACCACTACTAAAGGACACTAAGAGGAAGAGACTTGTTTGGGCCAAAAAACACGAGCAATAGACATTAGACCTGTGGAAATGTTTTCTTTTATTTTTTATTTCACCTTTATTTAACCAGGTAGACAAGTTGAGAACAAGTTCTCATTTACAATTGTGACCTGGCCAACATAAAGCAAAGCAGTTTGACACATACAACAACAAAGAGTTACACATGGAGTAAAACAAACATACAGTACAAAAATAAGTCTATATACAATGTGAGCGAATGAGGTGAGATAAGGGAGGTAAAGGCAAAAAAAGCCATGGTGGAAAAGTAAATACAATATATCAAGTAAAACACTCGAAAGGTAGATTTGCAGTGGAAGAAAGTGCAAGTAGAAATAGAAATAATGGGGTGTAAAGGAGCAAAATAAATAAATACAGTAGGGGAAGCGGTAGTAGTTTGGGCTAAATTATAGATGGGCTATGTACAGGTGCAGTGATCTGGGAGCTGCTCTGATAGCTGGTGCTTAAGGGCAGTCAGGTCTGGGGAGAACCAAGGGCTATATCTGTTCCTGGTTCTACATTTCTTGAAAGGGGCATGCTTATTTAAGATGGTGAGGAAGGCATTTAAAAAAAATAACCAGGCATCCTCTACTGACGGGATGAGGTCAATATCCTTCCAGGATACCAGGGCCAGGTCGATTAGAAAGGCTTGCTCGTTGAAATGTTTCAGGGAGCATTTGACAGTGATGAGTGGAGGTCGTTTGACCGCTGACCCATTACGGGTGCAGGCAATGAGGCAGTGATCGCTGAGACCTTGGTTGAAAACAGCAGAGGTGTATTTAGAGGGCACGTTGGTTAGAATGATATCTATGAGGGTGCCAGTGTTTGCGGCTTTGGGGTTGTACCTGGTGGGTTCATTAATAATTTGTATGAGATTGAGGGCATCAAGCTTGGATTGTAGGATGGCTGGGGTGTTAAGCATGTCCCAGTTTAGGTCACCTAGTAGCACGAGCTCTGAAGATAGATGGGGGGAAATCAGTTCACATATGGTGTCCAGAGCACAGCTAGGGGCCGAGGGGGGTCTATAGCAGGCGGCGACGGTGAGAGACTTGTTTTTGGAGAGGTGGATTTTTAAATGTAGAAGTTCAAATTGTTTGGGTACAGACCTGGATAGCAGGACAGAGCTCTGCAGGCTATCTCTGCAGTAGATTTCAACACCGCCCCCTTTGGTCGTTCTATCTTGTCTGAAAACGTTGTAGTTAGGGATGAAGATTTCAGAGTTTTTGGTGGACTTCCTAAGCCAAGATTCAGACACAGCTAGGACATCCGGGTTGGCAGAGTGTGCTAAAGCAGTGAGTAAAACAAACTTAGGGAGGAGGCTTCTAATGTTAACATGCATGAAACCAAGGCTATTATGGTTACAGAAGTCATCAAAAGAGAGCGTCTGGGGAGTAGGAGTGGAGCCAGGCACTGCAGGGCCTGGATTCACCTCTACATCCCCAGAGGAGCAGAGAAGAATGAGTATGAGGGTACGGCTAAAAGCTATAAGAATTGGTCGTCCGTGACGTCCAGAATAGAGAGAAAAAGGAGCAGGTTTCTGGGGGCGATAAAATAGCTTCAAGGTATAATGTACAGACACAGGTATGGTAGGATGTGAATACAGAGGAGGTAAACCTAGGCATTTAGTGATGATGAGAGAGATATTGTCTCTAGAAACATCATTGAAACCAGAAGATGTCATAGCATGTGTGGGTGGAGGAACTGAGAGGTTGGATAAGGTATAATGAGCAGGGCTAGAGGCTCAATAAACACTAACCAGAACAGCAATGGACATTGCATATTGACATTGAGGAGAGGCATGCTTAGCCGAGTGATCAAAGGGTCCAGTGAGATTCAGACAGCTAGCCGGGCCATAGGTAGCTGGTGGAAGATGGAGGGAGGTCTGTTTTTAGCCACCTCGTGCGTTTCCGTCTGTGGGTTAGTGGGGTTCCGTGTGGAAGGGGGGACCAGTCCAAGTTGGCAAAATAGTTAGTTATAGTGGCCCAAGAAAAGTGTCCGATAGACCTATTCAGATCGCAGCCGATAAGACAGCTAACGATTAGTGGGCCGCAGATGGGCGATCAGGTTACGTCGCGACGGAGGGGCCAGTTGGATAACTCCCTCGGGCAGATAACGTCGGTGGTCCAGTCGTGAAGGCCCGATGGGGCTCCGCATCGGCAGTAAAACGTGTCAGGATAGGTGATTGTAGCCCAGGAGACACTTCAGCTGGCTAACTCAGGAAAAGCCCACGAGTGGCTGATGGAAATCTTCTGCTGGCTAGCTCCGGAATAATGTGTGTTAATTCCGGGACCAACGTTGCCAATAGTCACTCAGGTAGAAGCTAGTTAGCTGCAAGATCCAGGTGTAAATGTCTAGAGCCTGCGGTAGAAATCCGGGAAAGGAGAGAGAATAGGTCCGATATGCTCTGGTCTGAGTCGCGCTGTACAAAAACTGGCGATAGCTTTTTGAGCTAATGGATAGTTGAGGACAGCTAACCGTGGCTAGCTGAACTCCAACGTTAGCCAGTGAAAATGGCTAACCTCTGGCTAGCTTCTGTTGTGGATTTCAGATTTGAGGTAAATAATACTTTTTTTTTTAAATTGGCGGGTTGCAGGAGAGTGCTTTGAGGTTGAGTTTTTAGAATATTTTTTTTTTTAAGATATGCGATGAAAAATATGTAAATATATATATACACGGGACACGACAAAAGGAGGGTAAAGGACGTCTGAACTGCTACGCCATCTTGGATAGGATTATTATTATTATTATGGGGGAGAGGGAAGGTGATGAGAAAGACAAAAGGAGAAAGAGGGAGAGAGCGAGAGATAGAGAGAGGGGGGTAGGGAAGGGGAAATAGAGAGGAGGGGTAGAGAGGAGGGGAGAGAAAGGAAAGAGAGAGAGAGATGGAGGAGGGGATAGGGAGAGAAAATATTTAACTTAATACTTCAAAAATGTTAAGTGGTGAATTTCCTTGCACTCCCACCAGTTACATTAAATATTGTGATGAACAGTAAATCTCGCTGGTGCAGTGTGACATTTTGCAAGTACCTGTTGATGGTGGGACTCTCAACATGTTCCTAACATTCTCTTGGTGTGTGACTGGCCTGTTCACCAGGTCACAGATCAGGACAAACACTTGACATAAGACATGTCCTTCAGTAATTAACCCTAAACACACACACTTGCACACACACACACAAGCATGCACACCAGTGGCGGTTGTGCCGTTTAAGATGAGGGAGATTTTTTTTATGAGCATGCCTTATTTCTGTTACAGCATATTGGATGACTGTCATTAATATCCCATTCACTCAGGTCAATGTAACATCAATAGGTTTAGGCTGCTACATGATACTCTAATTTTCCCTTTACCCATCATGAGGTTGCTACGACCTAGCCTACGAATGAAAGTTTACAACGTAGGTGCACACAAGTCGATAATCAAGGTGACAGTGACACATTCAATACCACTTGCCCACTATTGCCTGCATCTAGCTGATCTATGGTGCAATTATTAGTTCAAACAGTAGCAAACAAGAGTTTCTATTGGACAAGTTCAGGTATGTTTATCCCCATTTCATTCCGTTTGCTTCTGTTTAGAAACGTTCTTCAACAGAATCGGCGGTACGAATACACCCTTGATCACCTGCAAACACAGTTCACTTCCATAGCAACCACACGCATGATCACTTTGCTTGTTGTATAATTCCTTTTTGCATATATGCGCTCTCCTCTTCTCACCTTTTTCCAAGCCAAACCTACAGACAATCACGGACTACAAAAGGAAAACCCCGGACACGTCACGGACACTGACGTCTTGCTTCCCAACAAACTAAACACCTTCTTTGCCCGCTTTGAGGATAATACAGTGCCACCGACGCGGCCCGCTACCAAGGACTGTGGGCTCTCCTTCTCCATGGCCAACGTAAGACATTTAAACGTGTTAACCCTCGCAAGGCTGCCGGCCCAGACGTCCTCAGAGCATGCACAGACAAGCTGGCTGATGTGTTTACGGACATACTCAATCTCTCCCTATCCCAGTCTGCTGTCCCCACATGCTTCAAGATGGAAACCATTGTTCCTGTACCCAAGAAGGCAAAGATAACTGAACTAAATGACTACCGCCCAGTAGCACTCAATTCTGTCATCATAAAGTGCTTTGAGAGACTAGTCAAGGATCATATCACCTCCACCTTACATGTCACCCTAGACCCACTTATATTTGCTTACTGCCCTAATAGGTCCACAGACAATGCAATCGCCATCACACTGCACACTGCCCTATCCCATCTGGACAAGATGAATATCTATGTAAGAATGCTATTCATAGACTAAAGCTCAGCATTCAACACCATATTACCCTCAGAGCTCATCATTAACCTAAAACCCTCACAAACATTTCCAGATGCACAATTGAGAGCATCCTGTAGGGTTGTATCACCGCCTTGTATGACAACTGCACCGCCCACAACTGTAAGGCTTTCCAGAGGGTGATGCGGTCTGCACAACGCATCACTGGGGGCAAACTACCTGCCCTCCAGGACACCTACAGCACCCGATGTCACAGGAAGGCCAAAAATAAAAAAAAGATAATCAACAACAACCACCCGAGCCACTGCCTGTTCACCCTGCTACCCTCCAGAAGGCGAGGTAAGTACAGGTGCATCAAAGCTGGGACCGAGAGACTGAAAAACAGCTTCTATCTCAAGGCCATCAGACTGTTAAACAGCCATCACTAAAACAGAGAGGCTGCTGCCTACATACATACATGAAATCATTGGCCACCTTAATAAATTGATCACTGGTCACTTTAATAATGACACTTTAATATTGTTTACATATCTTGCGTCCCTCATCTCATATGTACAGTTGAAGTCGGAAGTTTACATACAATTAGGTTGTTGTCATTAAAACTCGTTTTTCAACCACTCCACAAATGTATTGTTAACAAACTATAGTTTTGGTAAGTCGGTTAGGACATCAAATCAAATCAAATTTATTTATATAGCCCTTCTTACATCAGCTGATATCTCAAAGTGCTGTACAGAAACCCAGCCTAAAACCCCAAACAGCAAGCAATGCAGGTGTAGAAGCACGGTGGCTAGGAAAAACTCCCTAGAAAGGCCAAAACCTAGGAAGAAACCTAGAGAGGAACCAGGCTATGAGGGGTGGCCAGTCCTCTTCTGGCTGTGCCGGGTGGAGATTATAACAGCACATGGCCTAGATGTTCAAATGTTCATAAATGACCAGCATTGTCAAATAATAATAATCATAGTGGTTGTCGAGGGTGCAACAAGTCAGTAACACAAGAGTAAGTGTCAGCTGGCTTTTTCATAGCCGATCTTTGAGAGTATCTCTACCGCTCCTGCTGTCTCTAGAGAGTTGAAAACAGCAGGTCTGGGACAGGTAGCACGTCCGGTGAAACAGGTCAGGGTTCCATAGCTGCAGGCAGAACAGTTGGAACTGGAGCAGCAGCATGGCCAGGTGAACTGGGGACAGCAAGGAGTCATCAAGCCAGGTAGTCCTGAGGCATGGTCCTAGGGCTCAGGTCACCGAGAGAGAGAAAGAAAGAAATAGAAAGAGAGAATTAGAGAGAGCATATTTAAATTCACACAGGACACAGGAAAAGACAAGAGAAATACTCCAGATGTGACAGACTGACCCTAGCCTCCCGACACATAAACTACTGCAGCATAAATACTGGAGGCTGAGACCGGAGGGGTCAGGAGACACTGGCCCCATCCGATAAAACCCCCGGACAGGGCCAAACAGGTAGGATATAACCCCACCCACTTTGCCAAAGCACAGCCTCCACATCACTTTATGCATGACACAAGTCATTTTTCCAACAATTGTTTACAGACAGATTATTTCACTTATAATTCACTATATCACAATTCCAGTGGGTCAGAAGTTTAAACACACTAAGATGACTGTGCCTTTAAAGAGCTTGGAAAATTCCAGAAAATTATGTCATGGCTTTAGAAGCTTCTGATAGGCTAATTGACATAATTTGAGTCTTTTGGAGGTGTACCTGTGGATGTATTTGAAGGCCAACCTTCAAACGCAGTGCCTCTTTGCTTGACATCATGGGAAAATTAAAAGAAATCAGCCAAGACCTCAGAAAAGAAATTGTAGACCTCCACAAGTTTGGTTCATCCTTGGGAGCAATTTACAAACACCTGAAGGTACCACGTTCATCTGTACAAACAATAGTACGCAAATATAAACACCATGGACCACGTAGCCATCATACCGCTCAGGAAGGAGACGCGTTCTGTCTCCTAGAGATGAACGCACTTTGGTGCGAAAAGTGCAAATTAATCCCAGAACAACAGCAAAGGACCGTGAAGCTCTCTCTTTCTCGCTCTCTTGTTTCTCTTTCATTTTTTAAGAAATTAATTTGTTCAAAACTGTTCAACTATTGTCTTTCTCTCGCTTTGAGTCAACTACTCAACACATTTTATGCACTGCAGTGCTACCTAGCTGCAGTTTATGCTTCAGTACTAGATACTCTGATTCTTTGATTGGGTGGACAATATGTCAGTTCATGCGCAAGAGCTCTGATAGGTTGGAGGAAGTCCTCCGGAAGTTGTCATAAGTACTGTGTACGTCAATGGAAGGGGGTGAGAACCATGAGCCTCCTAGGTTTTGTATTGAAGTCAATGTACCCAGAGGAGGACGGAAACTATCTGTCCTACGGCTGCACAATGGTGCTACCCTACAGAGTTATGTTGAGTCTACTGTAGACATTCATTGCAAAACAGTGTGTTTCAGTAAATTATTTGGTGACGTCAATGTATTTAGTATAGTTTTATCTAAAAAGTATAACTTTTTTTAATGTTTCAATATTTTCATTTTTATTATTCACTGAGGAAGATGGTCCTCCCCTTCCTCCTCTGAGGAGCCTCCACTTATGCACACACACACACACACACACACACACACACACACACACACACACGTACACGCACGCGCGCACGCGCGCACACACAGCCAGGGTCATGTTAACTACCAGCCTCTCAGCGCAGAGGCTTAGCTTCCTGTTTTTGACAAAATGTAATTGTGTCAAAGGCAACAATGACCCCAAAAAATGTCCCTTACAGACAGACTGACAGACAGACAGAACAAACACAAACATACAGTTGTATGTACCCTGTTCTATTTCTTTGGTATAGATATGTGAGCCAGGCTTGTGCTTTGCTATAGTGAAGGCTATAGGATCGACAAGATCCAGTGGAAAACAATCAGGTGTGGGCCGGCAGGTTGGGGGCAGAATGGGACTGAAGAACACAGAGAGCTCCGGGGCTCAGCAGCAAATGGCTTTTTAATGTAACTGACAATAGATGCTGTACTTCTAAAGATAAATAAAGGAGCTGTGAAAGGGAGAGAGAAAGATAGGGTGTTATTTTCTGTAAATAGTTATAGTGGTGCTTACTGTATATCTATAAACACACCACATAATAACTGAAACAAACTCATAGCCTGTGCTAACCTCTGACCCTGAACAGCAGTGACCTCTAACAGCAGGTGTAAACAGCTGGGATGATGAAGGGGTAGGTTACAGTGGGAAACTCTTCCTTTTTTCACCTCTAGTCTTTGTGTGATCACGTTGAGCCATTCTCCACGGTAGAAACACAGCTATGTCTAACTGAGCACTGTTAGAGTATGTGAGCTCAGATCAGTCTTAGTAGGAACATCACTACTCACTGTTCAAGTGTAGCACCCCCAAGGGCCCACTCCAGGTTGGCCCTGAGATCCCCTTCCCTCATTTATCCCCATGGATCCTGTGGCCCCTCTACAGAGGCTAGGGAGGGTCAGTAGAAAGAGGGGGAAGCACATCCTCAGGAAAAGCATTAAAGAGGCAAGTATTGATTCTGGATTTTAAATGTTTTTCACTGTGATTTATCCAATTAGCCTCTGATCCCTCTATGGGCCCACAACTGTCTCCCCTGGGGCTGGGGAAGGGGCAGGGGCCGTGGCTGAGACTGGGGCAGGGACTGGGGCAGGTGCTAAGGCTGGGGCAGGGGGCTGGGACAGGGGCATGGGGCTGGGAGAGCCAGATGAAATCTGCCAATGGGAAATCCCCCTAAACTCCTAGATGGGATCTCAATTAGAAGATATATGTGGAATTCAAGAGAAAATATTAGTCCAGTCCATCCCAGCCCATCTCAGTCCATCCCAGCCCATCTCAGTCCATCCCAGCCCATACAAGTCCATGCCAGCTCATCCCAGCCCATCTCAGTCCATCTCAGTCCATCTCAGTCCATCCCAACCGATACAAGTCCATGCCAGCTCATCCCAGCCCATCTCAGTCCATCCCAGCCCATCTCAGTCCATCCCAGCCCATCTCAGTCCATCCCAGTCCATCTCAGTCCATCCCAGCCCATACAAGTCCATGCCAGCTCATCCCAGCCCATCTCAGTCCATCTCAGCCCATCTCAGTCCATCCCAGCCCATTCAAGTCCATGCCAGCTCATCCCAGCCCATCTCAGTCCATCTCAGTCCATCTCAGCCCATCTCAGTCCATCCCAGCCCATTCAAGTCCATGCCAGCTCATCCCAGCCCATCTCAGTCCATCTCAGTCCATCCCAGCCCATACAAGTCCATGCCAGCTCATCCAAGCCCATCTCAGTCCATCCAAGCCCATCTCAGTCCGTCCCAGCCCATCTCAGTCCGTCCCAGCCCATCTCGGTCCATCCCAGTCCATCTCAGTCCATCCCAGCCCATCTCAGTCCATCCCAGCCCATCCCAGCCCATCTCAGCCCATCTCAGTCCATCCCAGCCCATTCAAGTCCATGCCAGCTCATCCCAGTCCATCTCAGTCCATCTCAGTCCATCTCAGTCCATCCCAGCCCATACAAGTCCATGCCAGCTCATCCAAGCCCATCTCAGTCCATCCCAGCCCATCTCAGTCCGTCCCAGCCCATCTCGGTCCATCCCAGCCCATCTTGGTCCATCCCAGCCCATCTCGGTCCATCCCAGCCCATCTCAGTCCATCCCAGCCCATCCCAGTCCATCTCAGCCCATCTCAGTCCATCCCAGCCCATTCAAGTCCATGCCAGCTCATCCCAGCCCATCTCAGTCCATCTCAGTCCATCTCAGTCCATCCCAACCCATACATGTCCATGCCAGCTCATCCCAGCCCATCTCAGTCCATCCCAGCCCATCTCAGTCCATCCCAGCCCATCTCAGTCCATCCCAGTCCACCTCAGTCCATCCCAGCCCATACAAGTCCATGCCAGCTCATCCCAGCCCATCTCAGTCCATCTCAGCCCATACAAGTCCATGCCAGCTCATCCCAGCCCATCTCAGTCCATCTCAGTCCATCTCAGCCCATCTCAGTCCATCCCAGCCCATTCAAGTCCATGCCAGCTCATCCCAGCCCATCTCAGTCCATCTCAGTCCATCTCAGTCCATCCCAGCCCATACAAGTCCATGCCAGCTCATCCAAGCCCATCTCAGTCCATCCCAGCCCATCTCAGTCCGTCCCAGCCCATCTCGGTCCATCCCAGCCCATCTTGGTCCATCCCAGCCCATCTCAGTCCATCCCAGCCCATCCCAGTCCATCCCAGCCCATCTCAGTCCATCCCAGCCCATCTCAGTCCATCCACTCTATTCCAATTCAATCCAGTTCAGCCTTGCCCCTCTAAGGCTTGCTTACACAGGCCGCCCAATTATAATATTTTTCTGCTAGTTGGGCTTTTGACGAATCACATTAAATATTTTTCAAAGCTGATCTGATTGGTAAAAATACCAATTAGTGATAGAATTGAGCTGCCTGTCTAAACACAGCCTTACTCAACCCTGAGCTGAGCCCAGCTTCTGGCTCTGTCCCTCCTATGTTTGGTCCAGTGTTGGATATTGCCATTGTTGAATACACTTTACACTTCCCCTTTCTCCTCTAACCTCCACCTCCTCTCCCTTCTTCTGTGAAAAATCAATGGTAAGTTATTTAGCAGATACAAGAAGGGGCTCAATCTAGCACCATGCTTCAGTGTGTGTGTGTGTGTGTGTGTGTGTGTGTGTGTGTTCCACTGCCACGGCCCTAGGTGACAGAAATGTTTTAACGGGAAAAAGAACAATGGAAAGGAAAAGAGAAAGTGTCCTTGTCTGTTCAGAGGGAGGCCAGACACGGGGAGAAGAAGGGACGAAAGAGAGGGAGGCCAGACAAGGGGAGAAGAAGGGACGAAAGAGAGGGAGGCCAGACAAGGGGAGAAGAAGGGACGAAAGAGAGGGAGGCCAGACAAGGGGAGAAGAAGGGACGAAAGAGAGGGAGGCCAGACACGGGGAGAAGAAGGGACGAAAGAGAGGGAGGCCAGACACGGGGAGAAGAAGGGACGAAAGAGAGGGAGGCCAGACACGGGGAGAAGAAGGGACACATTGTTTTTTACATTTAATTTCATCTTGATTTAACTAGGGGAGACGTAGCTTTTATTATTCTTTCCATTCAAACACTCCACATTGAACATGATGAGGAATATTGTCTATTGTAAATCTCTATTTCATTCAAAGTACTGGTACCGGTATTGACTTGGTACCGGTACCCCTTGTACATAGCCACGTTATTGTTATTTTATTGTGTAACTATTTTTTCTTTCGTTTATTTAGCACATTTTTCTTACTTTTTTAAAACTCTGCATTGTTAGTTAATGGCTTGTAAATAAGCATTTCATGGTAAGGTCTACACCTGTTGTATTTGGCACGTGTGACATAACATTTTATTTGATTTTGATTTGATTTGAAGTACTATTTTGTCCTGAATTGACTGGGATTCAAATGAAATGGAGAAAAACAGTGTGTGTGTTCTGTAGACACATAGCAACCACTTCGAGATAAAGACAGGGTATGTATAATGTAGCCATGGAGAGAAGGACAGCAAAGAGGGGGTGAAAACGGCAACAGAGTGAAGATTGAATGGGAAGAAGAGGAGGAGAAAACAGGGTCAGAGATTCGAGGAGTCCGACACCCGTGTGTGTGTGTGTGTGTGTGTGTGTGTGTAGTGGTATTGGGCAGCAGTGTGTGTGGGTGTTTCTGCTTCAGTGTGTGAAGAACTGAGCCTGCCTGCTCCCAGGACTATCAGCATGTGGCTGTCCTGATCTATCTAATAAGGCAAAACTGTGTCCCCCCCAGTGCTCTCTTTATAGATCACTATATGCAACATCCCAAAATCCCAAGTGATTAGAATCAGATGCAAACACACACACACACACACATACACACAGGTGCACACACACACACACACAAGTGAACACACACACACGGGTGCACGTCATCATTCTCCATGTGTACCCTGTTTCCACCCTAAATAAGGTCAGAAACAGACCATAAACAAACTAAATAACCATGCTTTAAACACCAAATGCAAAACAAGGCCTCTTCCTCTTGCTTTACTTGGGTTTTAAACATGACCCATTTCATCCTCCTCCCTTTTATCCTGCTGTTTAAAACACAAGTATTTTATGTTTGGGTTATTGTTCCCAATACAACACTGATCTGTTGTGTCAATAGTCCTTGACACTTTGTCCCAGAATGGAGGGTGTGTGTGTTGTGTGTGTATTTTTCAGGAGACATTTGGTTGAGCAAGTGTGTGGGTGTGTTTCTGTGCTTTCATGGCCATTGGGAGTGTTTGACAGAGGCCAATATTATTCATCCCAGACAATATCCTAAAATGGCTAATTACCATGACCAATTAGCTGACTAATTAAACAATCTAAGCGGACAATCTATCAGCTGTCACAGATCAATAGATGCTTTCCATGCTCCAGATAGAGAGAGAGAAAGAAATAAAGATAGGGGTGACAGTGGGCTCTCTCTCTTTCTATCAGATCACAGCAAAATCACAATCTACTTGAACAGAGGAATACTCAATCATGAGGCATAAAAGCCAAAGGAACTGTATAATATTAAGAAATGCTATAGATGGAAGGAATGTAGAGTGGAAACCTTCCAAACTCAATTAGGCAACAACAAATTCAATCCCTTTTAGACAGCTTCCTGGACAAAACGTTCCACAATAATAGTGAAGGTGTAAACTTGGCAGTAGAAAATCGAAACAGTGTATTTGACGTCACGGCTTCCCTATCAGCTTCCCTGTCAAACGGGGTAGCAGGTAGCCTAGTGGTTAGAGCGTTGGACTAGTAACCGAAAGGTTGCAAGATTGAATCCCTGAGCTGACAAGGTAAACATCTGTTGTTCTACCCCTGAACAAGGCAGAACAACCCACTGTTCCTAGGCTGTTATTGAAAATAAGATTTTTTCTTAACTGACTTGCCTAGTTAAATAAAGGTAAAATTAATTATAACACTTCAAAACAGAAAATTGAAAAGAAAATTACCACAATGACAAATGGTTTGATGAAGAAGGCAAAAAACTAACAAAGAAATTGAGAAACCTATCCAACCAAAAACATAGAGACCCAGAAAACCTGAGTCTACGCCATCACTATGGTGAATCACTAAAACAATATAGAAATACCCTACTGAAAAAGAAGTAACAGCAAGTCAAAAATCAGCTCAACGTAATTGAAGAATCTGTAGACCAAACAAACAACAACAGACAACAAATTCCAATTGCATATACTTCAACTCTTTAACATTATCCTTAGCTCTGGCATCTTCCCCAATAGTTGGAACCAAGGACTGATCCACCTAATGCACAAAAGTACAAAAATATAAATTTGACCCCAATAACTACCGTGGGATATGCGTCAACAGCAACAGAAAATCCTCTGCATTATCATTAACAGTAGACTCGTTCATTTCCTCAGTGAAAACAATGTACAGAGCAAATGTCAAATTGGTTTTTTACCAAATTAAATATGACAGGCCACGTATTCACCCTGCACACCCTAAATGACTAACAAATAAACTGAAACAAAGGCAAAGTCTTCTCATGCTTTGTGGATTTCAAAAAAGCATTTGACTCAATTTGGCATAAGTGAAGATCTGTGAAGAAGGTTAAACCAAGGCCTTATACCTATTAAAGGGTTAATAAATTATGTTATGATAAACTGTAAGGTCTCCTCTTCAGGAGGCCTTTGTGTGTGTTAAAACCTGTTCTGAGTGTTGTGACCTTCAGACACTATCAGAAGGCGTCTACATTAAGGCATCTACATTCAGACTCCTCCTATCTGGATCCCACCGTGGTTGTCTGGTTTTCTGAGAACACAAGGTTGCCATAGACCTGATGAAACCAGCTCCATGTCAGAAGATGCTTACACTCCCTCACATTGTTATGACTCTATACTTGTGATGAAATGTCAAGTTTCGGTCAAACCCACTTCTGAGTTTTTACTTGCTGATAAGATGGTTCCTGCTGTCAGTGGGAGGTTAGATTTATTTAAATGTTGCTTCTAGGGAAAGTTATGTAAAGGGGATTGGGGAGGCTATATGAGTTAAAGGATGTCTTAGGCGTTTTGCATAACTTGGGGAGAACTATCATATACTGTTATACTGTATTCTGTATCAACTTCTGCCTACATTTGTATTACTAAAAGGAGTATTTTAATACTTAAACAAAGAGTCTGTGTTTCCTTTCCATTACTAATGTAAGTTTGAAAGTTATATAGACCTCATGTTGAAGAAATTGACCAACATCTGCTGTACAAATTGATGGAAAGTGGTGTTGGGGGATAAACATTATAAAATCCATTTACACAAACAACAAGTGTGTGGTTAAAACTTACAAAAAACACACACATTTCTTTCCACGGGGCTGTGGCGTGAGACAGGGATGCAGCTTAAGCCCCACCCTCTTCAACATATATATATATATATATATATATATATATATATATATATATATATATATATCAACGAATTGGCGAGGGCACTAGAACAGTCTGCAGCACCCGGCCTCACCCTGCTAGAATCTGAAGTCAAATGTTTACTATTTGCTGATGATCTGGTGCTTCTGTCACCAACCAAGGAGGGCCTACAGCAGCACCTAGATCTTCTGCACAGATTCTGCCGGACCTGGGCCCTGACAGTAAATCTCAGTAAGACAAAAATAATGGTGTTCCAAAAAAGGTCTAGTCGCCAGAACCACAAATACAAATTCCATGTAGACACTGTTGCCTTAGAGCACACAAAAAACTATACATACCTCGGCCTAAACATCAGCGTCACAGGTAACTTCCACAAAGCTGTGAATGAGCTGAGAGACAAGGCAAGAAGTGATGCCATCAAAAGGAACATCAAATTTGACATACCAATTAGAATCTGGCTAATAATACTTGAATCAGTTATAGAACCCATTGCCCTTTATGGTTGTGAGGTCTGGGGTCCGCTCAACAACCAATAATTATTTGCACATCGTTACAACACTGTATATAGACATAATATGACATTTGAAATGTCATTGTTCTTTTGGAACTTCTGTGAGTGTAATGTTAACTGTTAATTGTATTGTTTATTTCACTTTTGTTTATCATCTACTTCACTTGCTTTGTCAATGTTATCATATGTTCCCCATGCTGATAAAGCCCTTGAATTTAATTTAATTGAGAGAGAGAGAGAGAGAGAGAGAGAATGTTTGCTCAGTTTTCAGAGTGAATATTCCAAAAAAGCATGGGGAAAATACTATATAATTTATTTGAAATTAGCAAGTTGCTTCTATGAACACATTTTCATTTTGTGTTTATTTTGTGTAACAGAGGTTATTTGTGTCAAGTTCCTATCAGTGTGTGTATCTTTCTGTGTCTATTTGTGTGTGGATATGCATGAGAGAGAGTGATGACAGTAGTACTGCAGGGAAGGGGCAGGACAGACATTCCCACAGGACAGAGAGAGAGAAGCAGGTCCCACTGTTGTCTCCCAGGCCTTATCTGATCAAGGCATCAACACTTACAGTCCTCCCTTTTCCACCCTCCCTCCGCAACAACCCTCCCTCTCTCTCTGTTACCTCCCTCCCTCTCTCTCCCTCCCTCTCTCTCTCAATTCAATTTAATTTAAGGCCTTTATTGGCATGGGAAACGTGTTTACATTGCCAAAGCAAGTGAAATAGATAATAAACAAAAATGAACAGTAAACATTACACTCATGAAAGTTCCAAAAGAATAAAGACATTTCAAATGTTATATTATGCGCAAATAGTTAAAGTAAAAAAAGGGAGAAAAAAATAAAAATAAATATGGGTTACATTTACAATGGTGTTCTTCACTGGTTGCCCTCTCTCTCTCTCTCTCTCTCTCTCTGAATATGTTTAAAAGGATAATGAGTTCATCCCTCTCTTATTTATGGTGTCCCTGACAGGTCAACATGACACACGCAAACACAGTGTGTGTGTGTGTGTGTGTGTGTGTGTGTGTGTGTGTGTGTGTGTGTGTGTGTGTGTGTGTGTGTGTGTGTGTGTGTGTGCGTGTGTGTGTGTGTGTGTGTGTGTGTGCGTGTGTATGTGTTGTTTATGCGTGTGGTACTGGCAGCCTGTCAAAGTGGAGCTAAATTGCATTAAAATAGTGCAGCGCTTGTCTCAAATTTACATGGGAATTAGGCAGAGTAGAGGCAATTACCTAGGCCTACGCTGCTAATTGAATAAGGCTGAAGCGCTTTCTCTCTTTTCTCCTCCCCTTCCCTCTCTCCCTCTCTTTTCATTCCACGCATGGTGTCACACGCTTTTCATCTCCAATGTCATTGTGGCTACACTTCGCCCTCCTCAAGGACCCATTGTCCAACACATTGTTAAACCATCACCATGCAGAGAAGAGTTGTGGATTGCTGGTGACTGGATTCTGTAGGCATGTGGGTGTATAAGGGCTTGTTGGTTTTTGGGACATGTTGACTTATAAGGGCATGTTTGTTTATAGGGACATATTGATTTAAAGGGGCATGTTTGTTTATGGGGCATGTTTGTTTATAGGGACATGTTTGTTTATGGGGACATGTTTGTTTATGGGGACATGTTTGTTTATAGGGACATTTTTGTTTAAAGGGACATGTTTGTTTATAGGGACATGTTTCCTTATAGGAAGATGTTTGTTTATAGGGGCATGTTTGTTTAAAGGGACATGTTTGTTTATAGGGGCATGTTTGTGTATACATGTTGATTTATAGGGACATGTTGGTTTATAGGTACATGTTGGTTTATAGGTACATGTTGATTTATAGGTACATGTTGGTTTATAGGTACATGTTGGTTTATAGGGACATGTTGGTTTATAGGTACATGTTGGTTTATAGGGACATGTTGGTTTATAGGGACATGTTGGTTTATAGGTACATGTTGGTTTATAGGGACATGTTGGTTTATAGGTACATGTTGGTTTATAGGTACATGTTGGTTTATAGGGACATGTTGGTTTATAGGGACATGTTGGTTTATAGGTACATGTTGGTTTATAGGGACATGTTGGTTTGTAGGTACATGTTGGTTTATAGGGACATGTTGGTTTGTAGGTACATGTTGGTTTATAGGGACATGTTGGTTTATAGGTACATGTTGGTTTATAGGTACATGTTGGTTTATAGGGACATGTTGGTTTATAGGGACATGTTGGTTTATAGGTTCATGTTGGTTTGTAGGTACATGTTGGTTTATAGGGACATGTTGGTTTATAGGGACATGTTGGTTTATAGGGACATGTTGGTTTATAGGGACATGTTGGTTTGTAGGTACATGTTGGTTTATAGGGACATGTTGGTTTGTAGGTACATGTTGGTTTATAGGGACATGTTGGTTTATAGGGACATGTTGGTTTATAGGTACATGTTGGTTTGTAGGTACATGTTGGTTTATAGGGACATGTTGGTTTATAGGGACATGTTGGTTTATAGGGACATGTTGGTTTATAGGGACATGTTGGTTTGTAGGTACATGTTGGTTTATAGGGACATGTTGGTTTGTAGGTACATGTTGGTTTATAGGGACATGTTGGTTTGTAGGTACATGTTGGTTTATAGGGACGTGTTGGTTTATAGGGACATGTTGGTTTATAGGTACATGTTGGTTTATAGGGACGCGTTGATTTATAGGTACATGTTGGTTTATAGGTACATGTTGGTTTATAGGTACATGTTGGTTTATAGGTACATGTTGGTTTATAGGGACATGTTGGTTTGTAGGTACATGTTGGTTTATAGGGACATGTTGGTTTATAGGTAGATGTTGGTTTATAGGGACGCGTTGATTTATAGGGACATGTTGGTTTGTAGGTACATGTTGGTTTATAGGGACGCGTTGATTTATAGGGACATGTTGGTTTATAGGTACATGTTGGTTTATAGGGACATGTTGGTTTATAGGGACATGTTGGTTTATAGGTACATGTTGGTTTATAGGGACATGTTGGTTTGTAGGTACATGTTGGTTTATAGGGACATGTTGGTTTATAGGTACATGTTGGTTTATAGGGACGCGTTGATTTATAGGGACATGTTGGTTTGTAGGTACATGTTGGTTTATAGGTACATGTTGGTTTGTAGGTACATGTTGGTTTATAGGGACATGTTGGTTTATAGGTACATGTTGGTTTATAGGGACGCGTTGATTTATAGGGACATGTTGGTTTATAGGTACATGTTGGTTTATAGGGACGCGTTGGTTTATAGGGACGCGTTGATTTATAGGGACATGTTGGTTTATAGGTACATGTTGGTTTATAGGGACGCGTTGATTTATAGGGACATGTTGGTTTGTAGGTACATGTTGGTTTATAGGGACGCGTTGATTTATAGGGACATGTTGGTTTGTAGGTACATGTTGGTTTATAGGTACATGTTGGTTTATAGGTACATGTTGGTTTATAGGTACATGTTGGTTTATAGGTACATGTTGGTTTATAGGGACATGTTGGTTTATAGGTACATGTTGGTTTATAGGGACATGTTGGTTTATAGGTACATGTTGGTTTATAGGGACATGTTGGTTTGTAGGTACATGTTGGTTTATAGGTACATGTTGGTTTATAGGTACATGTTGGTTTGTAGGTACATGTTGGTTTATAGGTACATGTTGGTTTATAGGGACATGTTGGTTTATAGGGACGCGTTAGTTTAGAGTGACATGTCGGTTTATAGGGACATGTTGGTTTATAGGGACATGTTGGTTTATAGGTACATGTTGGTTTATAGGGACATGTTGGTTTATAGGGACATGTTGGTTTATAGGGACATGTTGGTTTATAGGGACATGTTGGTTTATAGGTACATGTTGGTTTATAGGGACATGTTGGTTTATAGGGACGCGTTGGTTTATAGTGACGTGTTGGTTTATAGGGAAATGTTGGTTTATAGGGACATGTTGGTTTATAGGTACATGTTGGTTTATAGGGACATGTTGGTTTATAGGGACATGTTGGTTTATAGGGACATGTTGGTTTATAGGGACGCGTTAGTTTATAGTGACATGTTGGTTTATAGGTACATGTTGGTTTATAGGTACATGTTGGTTTATAGGTACATGTTGGTTTATAGGGACATGTTGGTTTATAGGTACATGTTGGTTTATAGGTACATGTTGGTTTATAGGTACATGTTGGTTTATAGGGACATGTTGGTTTATAGGGACATGTTGGTTTATAGGTACATGTTGGTTTATAGGGACATGTTGGTTTATAGGGACATGTTGGTTTATAGGGACATGTTGGTTTATAGGGACATGTTGGTTTATAGGTACATGTTGGTTTATAGGGACATGTTGGTTTATAGGGACGCGTTGGTTTATAGTGACGTGTTGGTTTATAGGGAAATGTTGGTTTATAGGGACATGTTGGTTTATAGGTACATGTTGGTTTATAGGGACATGTTGGTTTATAGGGACATGTTGGTTTATAGGGACATGTTGGTTTATAGGGACGCGTTAGTTTATAGTGACATGTTGGTTTATAGGTACATGTTGGTTTATAGGTACATGTTGGTTTATAGGTACATGTTGGTTTATAGGGACATGTTGGTTTATAGGTACATGTTGGTTTATAGGTACATGTTGGTTTATAGGTACATGTTGGTTTATAGGGACATGTTGGTTTATAGGGACGCGTTAGTTTATAGTGACATGTCGGTTTATAGGGACATGTTTGTGTATACAGTGGAGGAAAAAAGTATTTGATCCCCTGCTGATTTTGTATGTTTGCCCACTGATAAAGAAAGGATCAGTCTATAATTTTAATGGTAGATTTATTTGAACAGTGAGAGAAGTGAGAGAAAAAATCCAGAAAAATGCATGTCAAAAATGTTATAAAATGATTTGCATTTTAATGAGGGAAATAAGTATTTTACCCCCTCTCAATCAGAAAGATTTCTGGCTCCCAGGTGTATTTTATACAAGTAACGAGCTGAGATTAGGAGCACACTCATAAAGGGAGTGCTCCTAACCGCAGCTTGTTACCTGTAAAAAAGACACCTGTCCACAGAAGCAATCAATCAATCAGATTCCAAACTCTCCACCATGCCCAAGACCAAAGAGCTCTCCAAGGATGTCAGGGACAAGATTGTAGACCTACACAAGGCTGGAATGGGCTACAAGACCATCGCCAAGCAGCTTGGTGAGAAGGTGACAACATTTGGTGCGATTTTTCGCAAATGGAAGAAACACAAAAGAACTGTCAATATCCCTCGGCCTGGGGCTCCATGCCAGATCTCACCTTGTGGGGTTGCAATGATCATGAGACCGGTGAGGAATCAGCCCAGAACTACACGGGAGGATCTTGTCAATGATCTCAAGGCAGCTGGGACCATAGTCACCAAGAAAACAATTGGTAACACACTACGCTGTGAAGGACTGAAATCCTGCAGTGCCCGCAAGGTCCCCCTGCTCAAGAAAGCACATATACATGCCCGTCTGAAGTTTGCCAATGAACATCTGAATGATTCAGAGGACAACTGGTGAAAGTGTTGTGGTCAGATGAGACCAAAATGGAGCTCTTTGGCATCAACTCAACTCGCCGTGTTTGGAGGAGGAGGAATGCTGCCTATGACCCCAAGAACACCATCTCCACCATCAAACATGGAGGTGGAAACATTATGCTTTGGGGGTGTTTTTCTGCTAAGGGGACAGGACAACTTCACCGCATCAAAGGGACGATGGACGGGGCCATGTACCGTCAAGTCTTGGGTGAGAACATCCTTCCCTCAGCCAGGGCATTGAAAATGGGTCGTGGATGGGTATTCTAGCATGACAATGACCCAAAACACACGGCCAAGGCAACAAAGGAGTGGCTCAAGAAGAAGCACATTAAGGTCCTGGAGTGGCCTAGCCAGTCTCCAGACCTTAATCCCATAGAAAATCTGTGGAGGGAGATGAAGGTTTGAGTTGCCAAACGTCAGCCTCGAAACCTTAATGACTTGGAGAAGATCTGCAAAGAGGAGTGGGACAAAATCCCTCCTGAGATGTGTGCAAACCTGGTGGCCAACTACGAGAAACGTCTGACCTCTGTGATTGCCAACAAGGGTTTTGCCTCCAAGTACTAAGTCATGTTTTGCAGAGGTGTCAAATACTTATTTCCCTCATTAAAATGCAAATCATTTTATAACATTTTTGACATGCGTTTTTCTGGATTTTTTTGTTGTTATTCTGTCTCTCACTGTTCAAATAAACCTACCATTAAAATTATAGACTGATCATTTCTTTGTAAGTGGGCAAACGTACAAAATCAGCAGGGGATCAAATACTTTTTTCCCTCTCTCTAGGTACATGCTAGTTTATAGGTACATGTTTGTGTATAGGCACATGTTTGTGTATAGGTACATGTTGGTTTATCGGTACATGTTGGTATATATTGTCTTGTTGGTTTATATTGACATGTTTGTGTCACATATGTGTGTTTTCACATGTGTCTGTTACGTTTAATATGTGCAGTTAAGTGTGTTGTTTGGTGGGGATTTCTCTTCTCCTGTTCTGTGGGAAACTTATCAGTAACAAAGAGAAGAAAAAAAACGAAGACAGACATGACCAGAACACACCCCGAGGGAGACACACAACACATGAACACACACACAGATACAGTAAGCCTGTGTGGCGTGACAGGGGACATCCCTGAGACTAGGGGACATCACTGAGTGGAGAGGTGCATTGTAACTCATATAGTGCAAGTCACATCCTTAACAGGCGTTCATTTCCACTGGAAGATTTGCATGGCAACATCTTGTAATATATACATTTTTGCTGAGATTATTTAATGCCCATTTCTCACTAAACAAACATGCCCCAAATTGAAGTTGAAATATGAAAAGTGGTTCTTTTGTGTGTGTGTGTGTGTGTGTGCACGTGCGTATTTGCAGGTGCGTGTGCGTGTGCGTGTGTGTGTGTGTGTGTGTGTGTGTGTGTGTGTGTGTGTGTGTGTGTGTGTGTGTGTGGTGTGTGTGTGTGTGTGTGTGTGTGTGTGTGTGTGTGTGTGTGTGTGTGTGTGTGTGTGTGTGTGTGTGTGTGTGTGTGTGTGTGTGCGTGCGTAGTGGTATTGGGCAGCAGTGTATGTGGATGTTTTGTTGCCTCAGTGTGTGAAGAACTGAGCCTGCCTGCTCCCAGGACTATCAGCATGTGGCTGTCCTGATCTATCTAATAAGGCAAAACTAAACACACACACACGGCTGCTACACATTTAAAACAAATGGCTCTATATAGTGCCAAAAAAGGGTTATTTGGCTCGTAACCATATCAGATACCTTTTTGGAGCTATATACAGTTGAAGTCAGAAGATTACATACACCTTAGCCAAATACATTTAAACTCAGTTTTTCACAATTCCTGACATTAAATCCTAGTAAAAATTCCCTGTCTTAGGTCAGATAGGATCACCACTTCATTTTAAGAATGTGAAAAGTCTGAATAATAGCAGAGAAAAAAAATATTTCAGCTTTTATTTCTTTCATCACATTCCAAGTGGGTCAGAAGTTTACATACACGCAAATTGTATTTGGTAGCATTGCCTTTAAATTGTTTAACTTGGGTCAAATGTTTCGGGTAGACTTCCACAAGCTTCCCACAATAAGTTGGGTGAATTTTGGCCCATTCCTCCTGACAGAGCTGGTGTAACTGAGTCAGGTTTGTAGGCCTCCTTGCTCGCACATGCTTTTTCAGTTCTGCCCACAATTTTTCTATAGGATTGAGGGCAGGGCTTTGTGATGGCCACTCCAATACCTTGACTTTATTGTGCATAAGCCATTTTGCCACAACTTTGGAAGTATGTTTGGGGTCATTGTCCATTTGGAAGACCCATTTGCGACCAAGCTTTAACTTCCTGACTGATGTCTTGAGATGTTGCTTCAATATATCCACATAATTTTCCCTCCTCATGATGCCATCTATGTTGTGAAGTGCACCAGTGCCTCCTGCAGCAAAGCACCCCCACAACATGATGCTGCCACCCCCGTGCTTCACGTTTGGGATGATGTTCTTCGGCTTGCAAGCATCCCCCTTTTTCCTCCAAACATAACAATGGTCATTATGGTCAAACAGTTCTATTTTGTTTCATCAGACCAGAGGACATTTCTCCAAAAAGTACGATCTTTCTCCCCATGTGCAGTTGCAAACCATAGTCTGGATTTTTTATGGCGGTTTTGGAGCAGTGGCTTCTTCCTTGCTGAGCGGCCTATCAGGTTATGTCGATACAGGACTCATTGTACTGTGGATATAGATACTTTTGTACCTGTTTATTCCAGCATCTTCACAAGGTCCTTTGCTGTTGTTCTGGGATTGATTTGCACATTGTGCACCAAAGTACGTTCATCTCTAGGAGACAGAACACGTCTCCTTCCTGAGTGGTATGACGGCTGCATGGACCCATGGTGTTATTACTTGTGTACTATTGTTTGTACAGATGAACGTGGTACCTTCAGGCGTTTGGATATTGCTCCCAAGGATGAACCAGACTTGTGGAGGACCACCATTTTTTTCTCTGGTCTTGGTTGATTTCTTTTGATTTTCCAAGATATCAAGCAAAGAGGCACTGAGTTTGAAGTTAGGCCTTGAAATTCATCCACAAATACACCTCCAATTGACTCAGATGATGTCAATTAGCCTATCAGAAGCTTCTAAAGCCTTTTAAAGACATCATTTTCTGGAATTTTCCAAGCTGTTTAAAGGCACAGTCAACTTAGTGTATGTAAACTTCTGACCCACTGGAATTGTGATACAGTGAATTGTGGTAAGTGAAATCATCTGTCTGTAAACAATTGTTGGAAAAATTACTTGTGTCATGCACAAAGTAGATGTCCTAACCGACTTGCCAAAACTATAGTTTGTTTACAAGAAATTTGTGGAGTGGTTGAAAAATGAGTTTTAATGACTCCATCCGAAGTGTATGAACACTTCCGACTTCAACTGTATAACCCTGTTTAAAAAGGTTCTATAAAAAAACAGGCTCGTAAGGTTATAAATGGAACCTTTATGTTGCTATAAAGAACCCTTTCCTACAGTTCTATAAATAACTATTAAAGAAAGGTTATACATAGAACCAAAAAAGGGTTCCACTATCGTGACAACCATTTTTGGTGCAATATAGAACCCTTTTAATAGTTATTTATAGGCGCTTTATAGAGACTGCATAGCCATTTTATATTGATAAAATTACAGAGGTTTTATTATTGTGATAATTTGACAAGTTGAGTCAGGTGTTCCAGCTCTGGAACGGCTGGTGATTCTTGAGAGATTTGAGAACCACAAATTTAGACAACAGTTCTCAATTTACTTAAGGCCATGCGTGAGTCTTCCACAAGACACTTTCACTGGCCATAGTCATATTTAATGTGCAATGGCATAACATAACACATTAGAAGAACTGGAATGACACTCTCACTCACGGTTGCACAAACAGAGCTGTTAGCAACCAACGGCCCAAAATATTTGAATGAGCCCCGACGTAGTTTTAATTATCACTAAAATTGCAAAAAACCCTTTTGTGAACTGCATAGAGCCTTTGAAGGGCTGAAAGGTTTATTTGAGTCATTATGGTTACACAAAGAACCATTACCCTTCCCAAAGAACACTTGAGGAAACCTATTTTCTTAGTGTGTACTGTATTAGCTTCATCTACCAGATCTAAACAGACTGTCACCTTCCTACGCATGCTTGTACTTCTGTCGTTCACTTATCTGTTTACACTACCGGTCCAAAGCTTTAGAACACCTACTCATTCAAGGGTTTTTCTTTATTTTCTACATTGTAGAATAACAGTGAAGACATCAAAAGTGTGAAAAAACATATAAAGAAACATGTAGTAACCAAAAAGTGTTAAACTAATCCAAATATATTTATTTTTGAGATTCTTTAAATAGCCACCCATTACCTCGATGAAAGCTTTGCACACTCTTGGCATTCTCTCAACCAGCTTCACCTGGAATGCTTTTCCAACATTCTTGAAGGAGTACCCACATATGCTGAACACTTGTTGGCTGCTTTTCCTTCACACTGCGGTCCGACTCATCCCAAACCTTCTCAATTTGGTTGAGGTCGGGGGATTGTGGAGGCCAGGTCATCTAATACAGCGCTCCATCACTATCTTTCTTGGTAAAATAGCCCTTACACAGCCTGGAGGTGTGTTGGGTCATTGTCCTGTTGAAAAACAAATGATAGTCCCGCTAAGCCCAAACCAGATGGGATGGCGTATCATTGCAGAATGCTGTTGTTGCCATGCTGGTTAAGTGTGCCTTGAATTCCTAATAAATCACAGACAGTGTCACCAATAAAGCACCCCCACACCATAACACCTCCTCCTCCATGCTTCACGGTGGGAAACACACATGCAGAGATCATCCGTTCATGCACACCGCGTCTCACAAAGACACAGCAGTTGGAACCAAAAATCTCAAATTTGGACTCCAGACCAAAGGACAAATTTCCACCGGTCTAATGTCCATTGCTCATGTTTCTTGACCAAAGCAAGTCTCTTCTTCTTATTGGTGTCCTTTGGTAGTGGTTTCTTTGCAGCAATTCAACCATGAAGGCCTGATTCACACAGTCTCCTCTGAACAGTTGATGTTGAGATGTGTCTGTTACTTGAACACTGAAGTGTTTATTTGGGCTGCAATTTCTGAGGTGCAGTTGAGGCTGGTAACACTAATTAACTTATCCTCTGCAGTAGAGGTAACTCTGGGTCTTCCTTTCCTGTGGCGGTCCTCATGAGAGCCAGTTTCATCATAGCGCTTGATGGTTCTTGCAACTGCACATGAAGAAACTTTAACATTTCTTGAAATGTTTCATATTGACTGACCTTTGTATCTTAAAGGGATGATGGACTGTCGTTTCGCTTTTGTTATTTGAGCTGTTCTTGCCATAATATGGACTTATAGGGCAAACTTCTGTATACCCCCCCCCCCACCCACCCACCCACCTTGTCACAACACAAGTGATTGGCTCAAAAACACATTAAGATGAAAGAAATTCCACAAATTAACTTTTAAGAAAGCACCGCTGTTAATTGAAATGCATTCCAGGTGACTACTTCACAAAGCTGGTTGAGAGAATGCCAAAAGTGTGCAAAGCTGTCATCAAGGCAATGGGTGGCTATTTGAAGAATCTCAAATATAAACTGTATTTGATTTGTTTAACACTGTTTTGGTTACTACGTGATTCCATATGTGTTATTTAATTGTTTTGATGTCTTCACTATTATTCTACAATGTAGAAAATAGCAAAAATAAAGAAAAACCCTTGAATGAGTAGGTGCTCTAAAACTTTTGACCTGAAGTGTATTTACTATATACTGTCATCCCTTTATCTCTGTCTTTCTCTCTCTAACTTTATTGTGCCCGAATATCTGCTCCCCATCCCATCGCCCTATTTCCCCCCCTCTCCTCTCATGTCCATTCCTTCCCTCCTCCCCCTCTCCCCTCTCTCCCCCATTCCTTCCCTCCTCCCTCTCTTGCCTCTTGCCTCTATCCTCCATTCCTTCCCTCCTCCCTCTCTCCTCTCTCCCCCATTATTTTCTTCCTCCCTCTCTTGCCTCTCTCCTCCATTCCTTCCCTTCCCCCTCTCTCTCCTCCCTCCTCCATTCTTTCCCTACTCCCTCTCTCTCCTCTCTCCAGCATTCCTTTCAGCTCTCCCTATACCTCCTAACCCTCATACGGTTCACCTACAGTATATTTTCTGAGGCATGTGAGTGTTAGCTTTATTAGCTGTGTTAGCTGCATTACCTATGGTAGCTGTGTTAGCAGTGTTACCTGTATTAGCAATGTTACCTGTGCTATCTGTGTTAGCTATTTTAACTATTTTAGCTGTGTTAGCTGTGTTAGCAGTGTTAGCTGTTAGCTATGTTAGCCTTGTTAGCTGTGGAAACATATTTTGTTCTTCTACTTCCTCTGTTAAACACTCACTATATATAACACTCCCTATTCCCCCAGCTAGAAAACACACAGTGGCCCAATAGCAAAAACAATTTCAAGTTCTCATGCAAGGAAACACTCTGACACAAAAACAGACATAGACACACACATACAGACTCAGTCTAGGGTCTAGGGTCTATGTGTCAGTCACAGTGTGTGTGTTGTGTCTGACCCCTCAGCCCAGCCGTTATGCCTCATCAGGTATTTTCACTCATAATATCACCAGCAGAAGCCTGTAGGCACATACACACACACACACACACACTCCTCGCCTCATGTTAAAGCTTGAACAACCTACTTATGAGTGAGCATGTGTGCTTTCCCTACCCCACCCCAGCCCCACAAAGCATTTCCCAATAGCGCCTTGCTCTTCTCTCTTTTTCTATCTTACTCTCCCCTCTCTCTATTCCTGTTCTATATATAAATCAGATTCATGACAGGAGGCCATTTTGGGGCGAAAGTGTTACCGCAGATCACCATTAAGAGCGCAGCGACTAGCTGTGCTGTGCTAAATTCCATACAGAGGTAATAAAGTTATGTGATACCTTGGCCTAGTACTTATCATTCTCTTTACTTACACCTCTCTATCTATCTATCTATCTATCTATCTATCTATCTATCTATCTATCTATCTATCTATCTATCTATCTATCTATCTATCTATCTATCTATCTATCTATCTATCTATCTATCTATCTATCTATCTATCTATCTATCTATCTATCTATCTATCTATCTATCTATCTATCTATCTATCTATCTATCTATCTATCTATCTATCTATCTATCTATCTATCTATCTATCTATCTATCTATCTATCTATCTATCTATCTATCTATCTATCTATCTATCTATCTATCTATCTATCTATCTATCTATCTATCTATCTATCTATCTATCTATCTATCTATCTATCTATCTATCTATCTATCTATCTATCTATCTATCTATCTATCTATCTATCTATCTATCTATCTATCTATCTATCTATCTATCTATCTATCTATCTATCTATCTATCTATCTATCTCTCTTATTCTCTTATTCTCTTATTCTCTTATTCTCTTATTCTCTTATTCTCTCTCTCTTATTCTCTCTCTCTTATTCTCTCTCTCTTATTCTCTCTCTCTTATTCTCTCTCTCTTATTCTCTCTCTCTTATTCTCTCTCTCTTATTCTCTCTCTCTGTCTGTCTCTCACTCTCTCACACTCTCACTCTTTCTCTCATTCTTTCTCCCTCTCATTCTCTAGCTCTTTCTTTCACTTACTGTCTCTTCCTCTCTTTCCCTCTCACTTTCTCTCTCTCTCTCCCTCACTCTCTCTCTGTCTCTCTCAAATTCTCTATTTCGCTTTCTCTTTCTCTCTCTCTCTCTCTCTCTCTCTCATTCAGTTTAATTCAATTTAAGGGCTTTATTGGCATGGGAAACATATCTTTACATTGACAAAGCAAGTGAAATAGATCAACAAAAGTGAAATAAACAATAAAAAGTGCATAGTAAGCATTACACTCACAAAAGTTCCAAAAAAGTAGAGACATTTCAAATGTCATATTATGTCTATATGCAGTGTTGTAATTATGTGCAAATAGTTAAAGTACAAAAGTGAAAATAAATAATCATAAATATATGTTTTCTTCTGGCAATAGGTCACAAAGCTTGCTGCTGTGATTGCACACAGTGGTATTTCATCCAATAGATATGGGAGTTCATTTCAAATTGTTTGTGGGTGTGTGTAATCTGAGGGAAAAAATATCTGTCTCTAATTTGGTCATACATTTGGCAGGAGGTTAGGAAGTGCAGCTCAGTTTCCACCTAATTTTGTGGACAGTGTACACATAGCCTATCTCTCTTGAGAGCCAGGTCTGCCTACGGTGGCCTTTCTCAATAGCAACGCTACGCTCACTGAGTCTGAACAAGTTTGGGTCAGTCATGGTGGTCAGGTATTCTGCCACTGTGTACTCTCTGTTCAGGGCCAAATAGCATTCTAGTTTGCACAGTTTCTTTGTAAATTCTTTCCAATGTTTCAAGTAATTATCTTTTTGTTTTCTCATTTATTTGGGTCTAATCGTGTTGCTGTCCTGGGGCTCTGTGGGGTCTGTTTGTGTTTGTTAACAGCTTGCTTAGGGGACTCTTCTCCAGGTTCATTTCTCTGTAGGTGATGGCTTTGTTATATAAGGTTTGGGAATCGTTTCCTTTTAGGTGGTTGTAGAATTTAACAGCTCTTTTCTGGATTTTGATAATTAGCAGGTATCGGCCTAAATCTGCTCTGCATGCATTATTTGGTGTTTTACATTGTACACAGAGGATATTTTTGCAGCATTCTGCATGCAGAGTCTCAATTTGGTGTTTGTCCCATTTTGTGAATTCTTCGTTGGTGAGCGGACCCCAGACCTCACAAACATTAAGGACAATGGGATCTATAACTGATTCAAGTATTTTCAGACAGATCAAATTTGATGCTCCTTTTGATGGCATAGAAGGCCCTACTTGCCTTGTCTCTCAGATTGTTCACAGCCTTGTGGAAGTTACCTGTGGTGCTGATGTTTCGGCCGATGTTTCTTACTGTGTAGTTGATGTGCTGTAGGGCATCGGTGTCTAGATGGAATTTGTATTCGTGGTCCTGGCAACTGGACCATTTTTGGAACATCATTATTTTTATCTAACTGAGATCTACTCTGGGCAACGGTATGACAGAATCTGTGCAGAAGATCTAGGTGCAGCTGTAGGCCCTCCTTGGTTGGGGACAGAAGCACCAGATCAACATACAATAGACATTTGACTTCAGATTCTAGTAGAGTGAGGCCGGGTGCTGCAGACTGTTCTAGTGCCCTCGCCAAGTCGTTGATATATATGTTGAAGAGAGTGGGGCTTAACCTCTCTTGGGTAGGGGGCAGTATTTTCATGGCCGGATGAAAAACGTACCCAAATTAAACGGCCTACTACTCGGGCCAGGAACTAGAATATGCATAATATTAGTAGATTTGGATAGAAAACACTCTGAAATTTCTAAAACTGTTTGAATGATGTCTGTGAGTATAACAGAACTCATACGGCAGGCAAAAACCTGAGAAAAATCTAACCAGGAAGTGGGAAATCTGGAGCTTGTAGTCTTTTCAAGTCATTGCCTATCCAACACACAGTGACTTAGGGTTCATTTTGCACTTCCTAAGGCTTCCACTAGATGTCAACAGTCTTTAGAACCTAGTTTCAGGCTTTTGCAGTGAACAGAGAGCGAACAAGAAGGCCGGGGAGTTGGTGACTCAGGGAAGGACATGAGTTCATTCACGTGATGAGGTAGCTGTGTTCCATAACGTTTTTCAAGACATTGGAATCGTCCGGTTGGAATATTATTGAAGTTCTATGTTAACTTATTGGTGACAGGGGGCAGTATTCAGAAATTCAGAAGAATAACATGCCCAAATTAAACTGCCTGCTACTCAGGCCCAGAAGGTAGGATATGCATATTATTAGTAGATTTGGATAGAAAACACTCTGAAGTTTCTAAAACTGTTTGAATGATGTCTGTGAGTATAACAGAACTCATTTGGCAGGCAAAAAGTTGAGAAAAAAAACCAACCAGGAAGTGGTTTGTAGTTTTTCAATTGATTGACTTTCCAAACTACAGTGTCTGTGGGGTCATTTCGCACTTCCTAAGGCTTCCACTAGATGTCAACAGTCTTTAGAACCTTGTTTCATGGTTCTACTGTTTCTGGGAAGTTAAAGCTTGGCCGCAAATGGGTCTTCAAAATGGACAATGACCTCTCTGGGGTATGTGGGACGCTAGCGATTGAGCTCATGTCATTTTCTCAGTCATCTAATTCCAATGGCTCTTATTCTCTCCCCATTCACAGTAGAAGCATGAAACAACGTTCTAAAGACTGTTGACATCTAGTGGAAGCCTAAGGAAGTGCAAAATGACCCTATTGACACTGTATACTGGATAGGGAATCACTTGAAAAACTACAAACCTCAGATTTCCATACTTCCTGGTTGGATGTTTTCTCAGGTTGTTGCCTGCCATATGAGTTCTGTTATACTAACATACATCATTCAAACAGTTTTAGAAATGTCAGAGTGTTTCTATCCAGATCTACTAATAATATTCATATCCTACCTTCTGGGCCTGAGAAGCAGGCAGTTTACTACGGGCACGCTTTTTATCCGGACGTCAAAATACTGCCCCCTACCCCAATGAAGTTAAAGCTTGGTCGCAAGTTGGTCTTCCAAATGGACAATGACCCCAAGCATACTTCCAACGTTGTGGCAAAATGGCTTAAGGACAACAATGTCAAGTTATTGGAGAGGCCATCACAAAGCCCTGACCACAATCCCATAGACAATTTGTGGGCAGAACTGAAAAAGCTTTTGCAAGCAAGGAGGCCTACAAACCTGACTCAGTTTCACCAGTTCTGTCAGAAGAAATGGGCCAAAATTCACCCAACTTATTGTGGGAAGCTTGTGGAAGGCTATCCGAAACATTTGACCCAAGTTACACAATTTAAAGGCAATGCTACCAAATACTAATTGAGTGTATGAAAACTTCTGACCCACTGGGAATGTGATGAAAGAAATTTAAAGCTGAAATAAATCATTCTCTCTACTCTTATTCTGACATTTCACATTCTTAAAATAAAGTGGTGATCCTATCTAACGTAAGACAGGACATTTTTACCAGGATTAAATGTCAGGAATGTTGAAATACTGACTTTAACCTGTTTAGGATAGGGGGCAGTATTTTCACAGCCGGATAAAAAACGTACCCGATTTAATCTGGTTATTACTCCTGCCCAGAAACTAGAATATGCATATAATTGTTTGATTTGGATAGAAAACACCCTAAAGTTTCTAAAACTGTTTGAATGGTGTCTGTGAGTATAACAGAACTCATATGGCAGGCCAAAACCTGAGAAGATTGCATACAGGAAGTTCCCTCTCTGACCATTTCTTGGCCTTCTAGGGCATCTTTATCGAAAACAGAGGATCTCTGCTGTAACGTGACATTTTCTAAGGCTCCCATAGGCTCTCAGAAGGCGCCAGAATGGGGAATGATGACTCTGCAGTCCCTGGCTGAAAAACAGTAGCGCATTTGGATAGTGGTCGATCTGAGAACAATGAAACGGGTGCGCGCTTGCACGTGAAGAGTCCATTTTACATTTTCAGTCTTTGAACGAAAACGATGTCTCCCGGTCAGAATATTATCGCTATTTTACGAGAAAAATCGGATAAAAATTTATTTTAAACAGCGTTTTACATGCTTCGAAGTACGGTAATGGAATATTTAGAATTTTTTTGGCACGAAATGCACCGGCGCGTCACCCTTCGGATAGTGTCTTGAACGCAAGAACAAAACGCCGCTATTTGGATATAACTATGGATTATTTGGAACAAAAACAACATTGGTGTGGAAGTAGAAGTCCTGGGAGTGCATTCTGACGAAGAACAGCAAAGGTAATCCAATTTTTCTTATAGTAAATCTGAGTTTGGTGAGTGCCAAACTTGGTGGGTGTCAAAATAGCTAGCCTGTGATGGCCGGGCTATCTACTCAGAATATTGCACAATGTGCTTTCACCGAAAAGCTATTTTAAAATCGGACACCGCGATTGCATAAAGGAGTTCTGTATCTATAATTCTTAAAATAATTGTTATGTTTTTGTGAACGTTTATCGTGAGTAATTTAGTAAATTCACCGGAGGTTTGCGGGGGGTATGCTAGTTCTGAACGTCACATGCTAACGTAAAAAGCTGGTTTTTGATATAAATATGAACTTGATTGAACAAAACATGCATGTATTGTATAACATAATGTCCTAGGTGTGTCATCTGATGAAGATCATCAAAGGTTAGTGCTGCATTTAGCTGTGGTTTTGTTTTTTGTGACGTTATATGCTAGCTTGAAAAATGGGTGTCTGATTATTTCTGGCTGGGTACTCTGCTGACATAATCTAATGTTTTGCTTTCGCTGTAAAGCCTTTTTGAAATCGGACAGTGTGGTTAGATAAAGGAGAGTCTTGTCTTTAAAAGGCTGTGAAATAGTCATATGTTTGAAAAATTGAAGTTTTTGTATTTTTGAGGAATTTGTAATTCGCGCCACGCCTATCATTGGATATTGGAGCAGGTGTTCCGCTAGCGGAACGTCTAGATGTAAGAGGTTAAGACGATGGGAGAAGAAGGTTCAGGGATGCAGCTTAACCTGTTAGGGCTAGGGGGCAGTATTGACACGGCTGGATAAAAAACGTACACGATTTAATCTGGTTACTACTCCTGCCCAGTAACTAGAATATGCATATAATTATTGGCTTTGGATAGAAAACACCCTAAAGTTTCTAAAACTGTTCAAACAGTTCGAATTCGTCCCGCCTAGCCCAGAGAGGTTAACCTCTCTAGGGTAGGTGGCACCAAATCGTCCCACCTACGCAACAGCCAGTCTAATCCCGTGGCGCGATATTCAAATACCTTAAACATGCTATTACTTCAATTTCTCAAACATATAACTATTTTACACCATTTTAAAGACAAGACTCTCCTTTATCTAACCACACTGTCCGATTTCAAAAAGGCTTTACAAGAAAGCAAAACATTAGATTATGTCAGCAGAGTACCCAGCCAGAAATAATCAGACACCCATTTTTCAAGCTAGCATATAATGTCACATAAACCCAAACCACAGCTAAATTCAGCACTAACCTTTGATGATCTTCATCAGATGACAACCCTAGGACATTATGTTATACAATACATGCATGTTTTGTTCAATCAAGTTCATATTTATATCAAAAAACAGCTTTTTACATTAGCATGTGACGTTCAGAACTAGCATACCCCCCGCAAACTTCCGGGGAATTTACTAACAATTTACTAAATTACTCACGATAAACGTTCACAAAAAGCATAACAGTTATTTTAAGAATTAGAGATACAGAACTCCTCTATGCACTCGATATGTCCGATTTTAAAATTGCTTTTTGGTGAAAGCACATTTCGCAATATTCTAAGTACATAGCCCAGCCATCACGGGCTAGCTATTTAGACACCCAGCAAGTTTAGCCTTCACCAAAATCAGATTTACTATAACAAAAATGTTATTACCTTTGCTTTTCTTCATCAGAATGCACTCCCAGGACTTCTACTTCAATAACAAATGTTGTTTTGGTCCCAAATAATCCATCGTTATATCCAAACAGCGGCGTTTTGTTCGTGCGTTCTAGACACTATCCGAAATGGTAAATCAGGGTTACGAGCATGGCGCATTTCGTGACAAAAAAATTCTAAATATTCCATTACCGTACTTCGAAGCATGTCAACCGCTGTTTAAAATCAATTTTTATGCAATTTATCTCGTAAAAAAGCGATAATATTCCGACCGGGAATCTGCGTTTCTGTAAATAGAGGGAAAAAAAGAAAGACGGGGGCGACCAGTCCACGCGCCTAAGCCCACTGTCCTCTGATCGGCCACTTGACAAAGGCGATAATGTGTTTCAGCCTGGGGCTGGAATGACGACATTCAGCTTTTTCCCGGGCTCTGAGAGCCTATGGGAGCCGTGGGAAGTGTCACGTTACCGCAGAGATCCTTTGTTTTGGAAAGAGATAAATGGTAAGACAGGCCACTTCCTGTAAAGGAATCTCTCAGGTTTTTGCCTGCCATATGAGTTCTATTATACTCACAGACACCATTCAAACAGTTTTAGAAACGTTAGGGTGTTTTCTATCCATATCTAATAAGTATATGCATATTCTAGTTACTGGGTAGGAGTAGTAACCAGATTAAATCGGGTACGTTTTTTATCCGGCGGTGTAAATACTGCCCCCTAGCCCTAAGAGGTTAAGGTCCAGGGCTGAACACTAGGACGGCCCCCACTCCGACATCCGACGAGTCT
Source organism: Salmo salar (assembly GCF_965601325.2). Lineage (NCBI taxonomy): Eukaryota > Metazoa > Chordata > Actinopteri > Salmoniformes > Salmonidae > Salmo > Salmo salar. The sequence continues at coordinate 19,968,771 of NC_138303.1, read as the reverse complement.
ACCTCCACCACGAACTGATGTGACGGATCCGGATGGATCAATATGGGAGCTGTGGTGAAGCGGTGCTTAAGGTCTAGGAAGGCCCGGTCAGCAGCTGGGGACCACGTGAACGGGACCTTGGAAGAGGTGAGTGCTGACATGGGTGAAGCCAGGGTGCTGTAACCCCGGATAAAATGGCGATAGAAATTGGCAAATCCTAAGAATCATTGCAGCTGCATCCTGGGCGTGGTTTGGGGCCAATCCACCACCACTCTCACCTTTCCGGAATCTATCTGCACATTTCCATCATCGATAATGTATCCAAGGAAGGAGATGGTGGAGTGATGGAATTTGCATTTTGACAAAAAACTTTGACAAAAAGCTGGTTCTCCAGGAGACGCTGGAGGACCTGTCGGAGTTAGAGACCATGTTGTTGAGTCAAGCGGGAAAAGACGAGGATGTTGTCGAGGTAGACGAACATGAACCGGTTCAGCATGTCACAGAGAATGTCAGTAACCAGGGCCTGGAACACAGCAGGAGCATTAGTCAGACCAAATGGCATCGCCAGGTATTCATAGTGTCCGCTAGCAGTGTTGAAGGCTGTCTTCAACTCATCACCTTCCCTTATCCATACCAGGTGGTAGGCGTCCCTGTGTCTCTCTCGACCTCCGAAACATCCCTCTATTTCTCTCGCCCTCCCAAACATCCCTCTCTCTCTGTAACCCTCCCTAATATCCCTCTGGTACTGAAAATAAGTATGCCTCATCTGTGAATATATCTTCCCATCCATGAATACCATTCTGGTATACTTACCCCTCACAGTTACTGTGTGTGGAGGGAGAGGATATGATAATTCCTGCTTTGTCTATTTGCCACAATTATACGTTGAGTGGGAATAAAAACCTACTTTTGCATAAATGTGAAAGTAAACAATGTCATGAAGAAGTCCCCTCCTTTTCCTGGTGACTTCCTTTAAATAACCCACACACAACCACACACACAAACACACACACGCACAAACACACACACACACACTCACTAAACCACACAGGGGAACTCTACTCTTCTCTTCCCGTCAAAGCCAGGAGACAGAGTCCCACTCTGTCTGCACTGACCTATCTGGACCACAGAGAGAGAGAGAGAGTAGTGTGGAAATCTACCAAAATACAATTAGGCAACAACAAATTCAATCCCTTCTAGACTATTTCCCGGACAAAATGTTTCACTGTAATAGTGAAGGTGTAAACCTGCCAGTAGAAAACCTAAACAGTATATTTGACCTCAGCTTCACTATCATATCTAAACATTTCAAGCAGACAACCTAACAAAACTAACAACAATGACAAACGGTTTGATGAAGAATGCAAAAACCAAAGAAAGAAATTGAGAAACCTATCCAACCAAAAACATAGAGACCCAGAAAACCTGAGCCTACGGCTTCACTATGGTGAATCACTTAAACAATACAGAAATACACTACGGAAAAAGAAGGAATAGCACGTCAGAAATCAGCTCAACGTAATTGAAGAATCCATAGAATCTAACCACTTTTGGGAAAATTGGACAACTCTAAACAAACAACAACATGAAGAGTGTTGTGTCTTTGGCTATGCCGGATTAAGTGATATGACATGCTAACTTATAAAATGATTTCTCTGTAATTAATATTACCTGATTAATTAAGCTAATCATGTAAATGTAATTAACTAGAAAGTCGGGGCACCACGGAAGAACGTTTATAGAGCTGTTATCTTCCGAATAAACTCTTAAAATACTTTGTAATATTTTACCTCTATAGCAGTCAATATTAACCCTTGTCTTATTTTCAGTCTCATAATGAAAGTTGTAAATTCTTGGCTATCTTCACGAACCCTGGCTAACAAGTTGAATCAGCAATACAAAATTGGGTTTAATTATTTATTTACTAAATACCTAACTAATCACACAGAATTACAAATACACAGAATACAATGATGTCATACAGAAAACGTCCTGGTGGACGGAACCTGTATGAAAGCTAGCTACACAAAGGAAAGGGGGTTGGGCTTGAATGAAAGAGCGGGAAGATTTAGGAACACAGAAACAGCAGCTATGCTATCGTAAATACATTATCTTATGCATTCTAAATTACCGCCATTTGGAAAAGGAAAATGCAATAAATATTTACTCTGAGCTGCGCTTCGGTAGATTGGTCGTAGATGCTGGCCGGCTTGGCCAACAGATCAACCTGTTTTCGGAAGAATGTCAATGGTGGTCCATTGGATACGTGGTGGTATCTTCGTCTGGTTGTTAAACTGGCTCCGTCGTCCGTCCTTTCCTAACCCACGTTAGCAGCGGCCGCTGCTAACTCAACGGCTAGGAAGTAGCACTTCTGTAGTGAATAAGCTCAAAGTTCATACCAGTTCATACCAGAGCTCACGCCGAGGTTGGCTTAGTTCTGTACTTGACATGTGTGTCCTTCTAACGTAGAGGCTGCAGACCTCCCGTACTGGAACAACCTGGTTATCTTTTCGTCAAAGGATTATATAGTGGAGAGGGGGAGGGAGGTGTTTCATCGTTTATAACCCCTGTCTCTTCACAGGGTTGGGCCACTGATCAAGCAGGGCACTTTCCTTATGAAAACCCAAATCTCTCATTCGGAAGCTAAAATTACATTTAATCTCCTAACAAACATTTTCAATATCAAACATTTCAATTGCATAACAATTCCATGTGACTCTGATAACTAGAGGGCGTATACTTTCTCAGATACAGTTTATGTCGTCCTGTCATCAGTCATAATATCTCAGATGACAACCAAACTGACATAAATACTCATTACGTTCCCAAGCATATTTCCAACTGGTTTTATTAACAAAATATGTGGTACCTTTCCCCATTTGTTTGATGTTCCCGGACTCTATATTTAACACAGGCTATTCAAGTCCTTCAGTAGATTCAGAGAGGGGAAGTGGTAAAAGGTATTTATGGGGGGGGGTCATAAACCTTACCCACAGGCCAACGTCATGACAAGAGTTATCCATCCAAAACGGAGATATATGGATAAACCACATCTCCAATCTTTTTGGCTCTATAACAAAGAATAAACAGCAAAAACATATACATGACCAAATAGCATCAAGTATTAATGGTTAGGCGTCCCGCTAGCGGGACAACTTCCAGTGAAACTGCAGGGCGCGCAATTCAAATAAATAATCATAAAAATTATGGATATTAAACATCTAGGTACATACATCTTATATCGGGTAAAAGCTGAAATTCTTGTTAATCTAACTGTACTGTCCAATTTACAATAGGCTTTACAGCGAAAGCATGCCATGTGATTGTATGAGGATGGTGCCCACATCAATATATTTTTCCACTGGCACAGGTTTCATAAATTTACAAATAGCGATTAAATATTCACTTACTTTTTGAAAATCGTCCTCTAATTTGTCATCCAAAGGGTCCCAGCTACAACATGTAGTGTCGTTTTGTTAGATAAAATCCTTCTCTATATCCCAAAAAGTCTGTTTAGTTGGCGCCATCAATTTGAGTTATCCACTCATTCAACATGCAGAGAAAGGACTCCAAAAAACTACCGCTAAACTTTGTTAAAAAGAGTCAAAATATGTTTCTATTCAATCCTCAGATACCCTAAAATGCAATTAAACTATAATATTTCATACTGAAATAAGTATGTTCAATAGGAAAACCATATTAGCAGGTGTGTGTCCTCTTCGTTGCGCAAACATAAATCAATTTCCAAGTCTGTGTCCCTGTAGTAAAACTCATATTTCTTACTCGTTTTGGAAGGAAAAAGCCTGAAAGCTTGAACAAAGACTACTGACACACAGTGGAAGCCATAGGAATTCCATACTGGGAGATAGATAAAATTTGTTCCCTACATTGGAAGAGCAGGGGCTCTCAAAAAAAAAAGATTTCCGGTTGGTTTTTCTTTGGATTTTCTCTTACCATATCTATTGTATTATAGTCTCCTGTATTTATTTAACATTTCTACAAACTTCTGAGTATTTTCCTTCCAATGGTACCAATTATATGCATATCCTGGCTTCAGGGCCTAAGCAACAGGCAGTTTACTTTGGGCACACCAGTCTGGCGGAAATTGAGAAAAATAGACCCTAACCTGAAGAAGTTTTAAGGACTACCAGAACCCTTGGATTCTCCAACTACATTGAATGAACTACAGGATAAAATACAAACCCTCCATCCCAAAAAGGCCTGTGGGGTTGATCGTATCCTAATTGAAATAATACAATTCCAATTGGCTAAACTTAAACTCTTTAACATCAAATTTGACCCCAATAACTACAGTGGTATATGCGCCAATAGCAACCTTGGGAAAATCCTCTGCATTATCATTAACAGCAGATTTGTACATTTCCTCAGTGAAAACAATGTACTGAGCAAATGTCAAATTGGCTTTTTACCAAATTACCATAGAACTGACCACGTATTCACGCTGCACACCCTAATTGACAAACAAACAAACAAACCACAACAAAGGCGAAGTCTTCTCATGCTTTGTTGATTTCAAAAAAGCATTCGACTCAATTTGAACATGAGGGCCTGCTATACAAATTGATGGAAAGTGGTGTTGGGGGAAAAACATAAGCCATTATAAAATCTATGTAGACAAACAACAAGTGTGCGGTAAAAAATGTAAAAAAAACTAACAAAAAATTCCTACAGGGACGTTTTTCAAAGAAAATCATATTTTTTGTCCATTAAACTAACATCAAATTGATCAGAAATACAGTGTAGACATTATTAATGTTGTAAATTATTATTGTAGCTGGAAACGGCTGATTTTGAATGGAGTATGTACATAGGCGTACAGAGGCCCATTATCAGCAACCATCACTCCTGTGTTCTAATGGCACGTTGTGTTAGCTAATCCAAGTTTATCATTTTAAAAGGCTAATTGATCATTAGAAAACCCTTTTGATATTATATTAGCACAGCTGAAAACTGCTGTGCTGATTAAAGAAGCAGTAAAACGGGCCTTCTTTAGACTAGTTGCGTGTCTGGAGCATCAGCATTTGTGGGTTCGATTACAGGCTCAAAATGGCCAGAAACAAAGACCTTTCTTCTGAAACTTGTCAGTATATTCTTGTTCTGAGAAATGAAGGCTATTCCATGTGAGAAATTGCCAAGAAACTGAAGATCTCGTCCAACGCTGTGTACTACTCTCTTCAAAGAACAGAGCAAACTGGCTCTAACCAGAATAGAAAAAGGAGTGGGAGGCCTCGGTGCACAACTGAGCAAGAGGACAAGTCTATTAGAGTGTCTAGTTTGTGAAACAGATGCCTCACAAGTCCTCAACTGGCAGCTTCATTAATTAGTACACCAAAACACCAGTCTCAATGTCAACAGTGAAGGGGTGACTCGGGGGTGCTGGCCTTTTAGACCCCAATTTTTTCTGCAGCACCCGGCCTAGAATCTGAAGTCAAATGTCTACTGTTTGCTGATGATCTGGTGCTTCTGTCACCAACCAAGCAGTACCTAGATCTTCTGCACAGATTCTGCCAGACCTGGGCTCTGACAGTAATTCTCACTAAGATCAAAATAATGGTGTTCCAAAAAAGGTCCAGTCGCCAGGACCACAAATACTAATTCCATTTAGAAACTTTAGCCCGAGAGCACACAAAAAACTATACATACCTTGGCCTAAACATCAGCGCCACAGGTAACTTCCACAAAGCTGTGAATGATCTGAGAGACAAGGCAAGAAGGGCATTCTATTCCATCAAAAGGAACATACAACTTGACATACCAATTAGGATCTTGCTAAAAATTCTTGAATCAATTATAGAACCCATTGCCCTTTATGGTTGTGACATTTGTAATGTCTTTATTCTTTTGGAACTTCTGTGAAATGTTTACTGTTCATTTTTATTGTTTATTTCACTTTTGTATATTATCTACCTCACTTGCTTTGGCAATGTTTAACATATGTTTCCCATGCCAATAAAGCCCCTTGAATTGAATTGAATTGAAAGAGAGAGAGCGAGAGAGAGAGAGACAGAGAAAGAGAAAGAGAGAGATAGAGAGAGCGACAGAGAGACAGAGAGAAAGAAAGAAAGACAGAGAGACAGAGAAAGAGAAAGAGAAAGAGAGAAAGTATTGGAAGAGAGAGATAAAGAAAGAGAGACATGCATGCAGAGCGAGAAAGTGAGAGCGAGAGAGAAAGAGAGAGAGTGATGACCTAAAGACAACAGTAAGCTAAACCACAGACCAGAGGCCACCCAGTGAAACACAAACACAATCACCAACCCCACTCCTGTGGTCACCATTACCTCAGTAACACACACACATTCAAAATCCTATTTTCCTACACCTAAAATAACTGTTTTCCTTGTGGGGACGATTGAGATGTCCCCATTTGTCCAAATGTTCCTTGTTTTACTATCCTTGTGAGAACTTCTGATCCCCCCCAAGCATAGTAAAACCAAACACACACACACACACACATAAATAAGAACAAACCTAAGATGCCCACCAAATTGAGTGACAATTCTCAGTCTCGCTACCTCTTCAGGCAGAATAATAATAGACCTTTCTGATTCAGTTTGAATCATGACAGAATCAGATTGGATATGAAATATTCATGTACCATCCCTACAGATAATCTGACGTTAAAAAGACATTGATTTGACAAGCCAAACAAACGCTGATGAGGCCTGATAATCAATAACAGCATTGATGATAGTGGGTGAATCAATAACAGCATTGATGACAGCGTGCGGCGGCCTCAAGGCTGATGGCTATTGGATCAGTACAGTTTAAATAATGAATGAAGGGATTCCTGATTGATCAGGGAGAATGTCTCTGTCTCTCTCTCTGTGTCTTTGTCTATGTCTCTGCCTCTATCTTTCTCTCTCTCTGACACACACCTGGCATCTCAATGGGATCTGTCCTCCAGCACACTATAGAGACAACAATATTCTCTCACTACTATATATGTACCAGTAGAGTAAAAGAGAAAGGAAACCATACACTTTAGGAGTCCTTCCTCAACAATGATAATATGTATGTCCACTAGAACGGAAAGCTAAGTCCTTCTCCAAAATCATTTTCCTTAACCATACAGAAAGACGTAGAGAGGGAGCTAAACGAGGGGGAGGGTGGAGAACAGGAGGGTCAACAAAATGGTCAAATATGTGGGAGGTAAGAGAATTTGAGGAGAGGAAGAGGGTGGGGGTGGGGGGGGGGGGGGGTCCCCAGTGTCTGTGTTCTTAATTGAGATGCCTGGACTGTCTGTCTGTCTGTGTCGATAATGCAGGAAGGCTTCACACAGCAAGATGCAGAGCTACCGAGGTAGGTATACGGAGTGTGTGTGTTTGTGTGTTAGTGTTTGTCTGTGTGTGGTTGTGTGCGTGCGTGCATCTGTGCATGTTTGTGCGTGTGTGTGTGTGCATCTATGTGTGCGTGCATGCGTGTGTGCGTGTGTGTGCATGTGTTCATCTTTGCGCGTGTTTGTGAGAGAGAGAGAGCGAGATAAACACACAAACATACACACCTAGAGGTGTAGCAGCAGCAGTGAGTTTATCAGCTGCCTGGCTCCTCGATACAGAGCCTCTCAGCTCAGTGAATGTCAACTTTCATATTCTTTTGTACTTCAGGGGAAGGAAGGTGAAAAAAACTCCAAACAACAAAAAGGTATTCAACAATGCTGCTATCTTCTCAGCATCTCCGTCTCTCTCTCTGTCTCTATCTCCATCTCTATCTCTCTCTGACTCCTCTGTCTCTCCCTTTATCATATTCAGACTCACACTCTCACCGAATATCATTTAGATTTGTCCTTGAAACCTCTTGTGCACAGATTCAGGTCCACATTCACTTCCTGGAAACAGTGCACTCTCGGGACACGAGTAGATTATCTTAGCATTATTTATCATACTAAGAAAATATCTTACCAAAGAATGTGGTGGTGTTGCCAAAACTGACCTGACAATTTCATATACTCAGTCTAATGTTGTGACATAAAAAGTTGTCGCTCTCAGTTACTTAGACACACAATCACACACACACGCAAGCACACACACGCATTCATGGACACACACACGCAGCCGGTGTGAGTAAGACCTTTAAACAGGTCAACATTCACAAGGCCGCAGGGCCTGACGGATTACCAGGATGTGTACTCCGAGCATGCGCTGACCAACTGGCAAGTTTCTTCCCTTCCCCTTTTCAACCAGTCTCTGACTGAGTCTGTAATACCAACACGTTTCAAGCAGACCATCATAGTCCCTGTGCCCAAGACCACTAAGGTAAGCTGCCTAAATGGCTACTGACCCGTAGCACTCACGTCTGTAGTCATGAAGTGCTTTGAAAGGCTGGTCATGGCTCACATCAACACCATTATCCCAGAAACCCTAGACCCACTCCACTTGCATACCGCACCTACAGATCCATAGATGATGCAATCTCTATTGCACTCCACACTGCCCTTTCCCACCTGGATAAAAAGGAACACCTACAGTATGTGAGAATGCTATCTTCCTTGGGATAGGGGGCAGTCTTCGTAAGTTTGGATGAATGAGGTGCCCAAAGTAAACTGCCTGTTACTCATGCCCAGAAGCTAGGACATGCATATAATTAGTAGTATTGGATAGAAAACACTCTACAATTTCCAAAACTGTTAAAACAATGTCTGTGAGTATAACAGAACTGATATGGCAGGCAAAAACCCGAGGACAATCCATCCAGACATTTTTTTCTTCTTCAGCTCACCCCTGATTACTATGGCTGTCAATGGGAATATAAAAGGAATACCTCCCAGATTGCAGTTTCTAGGGCTTCCACTAGATGTCAACAGTCTTTAGAAAGAGTTTCAGGCTTGTTTTTTGAAAAATGAGCTAGAATTTGTAGTTTTTGTAAGTGGCTCCCATTTTGGCTGTAGTGTTTGTAGCGCGTTCCGGTGAGGGCGCGCACTTCGTTATTTATCTCCGGTAATGAATATACTATTCTCCGTCTTAAATGTTATCATTTATTTACATATTAGGGTACCTGAGGATTGATTAGGAACGTTGTTTGACTTTTTTTAGACCAAGTTTATTGGTAACGTTTGGGATTCATTTTGTATGCATTTTGAAGGAGGGGAAACAGGTGGATTTTGAATGAAGCGCGCCAACAACGCTGACCTTTTTGGGATATAAAGAAGGACTTTATCGAACAAAATGACCATTTGTGATGTAGCTGGGACCGTTTGGATTGCAAACAGAGGAAAATCTTCAAAGGTATGTGATTTATTTTATTGCTATTTCTGACTTTCTTGATGCATCTGCTTGGTTGGAAAATGTTTTTAATGCTTTTGTACGTGGGGCGCTGTCCTCAGTTAATCGTATGGTATGCTTTCGCCGTAAAGCCTTCTTGAAATCTGACAAAGCGGCTGGATTAACAAGAAGTTAAGCTTTTAACCGATGTATAACATCATGAATGTTTAATATTACGAATTTTGTATTTTTGAATTTCGCGCTCTGCAATTTCACTGGATGTTGTCGAGGCCGGGCGCTAGCGGTACGCCTTTCCCAAAGAGGATCTATTCATTGACTATAGCTCAGCGTTCAACACAATAGTGCCCTCAAAGCTCATTACTAAGCTAACGACCCTGGGACTAAAAACTTCCCTCTGCAACTGGATCCTGGACTTCCTGACAGACTGCCCCCAGGTGGTAAGGGTAGGGAACAACACATCCGCCACGCTGATCCTCAACACAGGGGCCCCTCAGGGGTGCGTGCTCAGTCCCTCCTGTACTCCCTGTTCACCCATAACTGCATGGACAAGCACGACTCCTAAACCATCATTAAGGTTGCTGATGACACAACAGTGGTAGGCCTGATCACCGACAACGATGAGACAGCCTATACGGAGGAGGTCAGAGACCTGGCCGTGTGGTGCCAGGACAACAACCTCTCCCTCAACGTGATCAAAGACAAAGGAGATGATTGTGGACTACAGGAAAAGGTGGACCGAGCACGCCCCCATTCTCATCGACAGGGCTGTAGTGGAAAAGGTTGAGAGCTTCAAGTTCCTTGGTGTCCAAATCACCTACAAACTATCATGGTCCAAACACACCAAGACAGTCGAGAAGAGGGCATGACAAAGCCTATTCCCCCTCAGGAGACTGAAAAGATTTGGCATGGGTCCTCAGATCCTCAAAAGGTTCTACAGCTGCACCATCGACAGCATACTGAGGGTAGTGCGTATGGCCCAGTACATCACTGGGGCCTATCTCCCTGCCGTCCAGGACCTCTATACCAGACGGTGTCAGAGGAAGGCCCTAAAAATTGTCAAAGACTCCAGCTACACTAGTCGGAGACTTTTCTCTCTGCTACCGCAAGGCAAGCGGTACCGGAGCGCCAAGTCTAGGTCCAAAAGGCTCCTTAACAGCTTCTACACCCAAGCCATAAGACTCCTGAACAGCTAATCAAAGGGCAACCCAGACCTATCTTTTATTCTGCTGCTACTCTGTTTATAATCTATGCATAGTCACTTTAACTCTACCTACATGTACTTATTACCTCAATTACCTTGACTAATCGGTGCCCCCGCACATTGACTCTGTACAGGTACCCCCTGTATATAGCCTCACTTGTTATTTTACTGCTGCTGTTTAATTATTTGTTACTTTCATTTTCTATTTTCAACTTTTTACTTAACACTTATTTGTATTTTTTCTCTTAAAACTTCTTCAAGCATTGTTGATTAAAGGCTTGTAAGTAAGCATTTCACTATAAAATCTACACCTGTTGTATTCGGCACATGTGACAAATACAATTTGATTTGATTTGACACACACTCAGTTGATATCAGGCTGCACGCACACAGACACACACACACACACACACACACACACACACACACACACACATACACACACACACACACACACACTCCGTCTCGCTCAGTTTGAGTATTATGATCATAATGATTAATAACAACCTGTCTGTCCAATAAAAAACAAGTCCATCACTGTCTGGCTCCTAATTGGTTACTGTGTCTGGCTTTAGTCTCTTCAGTAAGAAACACCAACCCACCTTCCTCTGCATTTATCCTGCTTTCTTTTCTTTTCCTTTATTTTACATTCTGTCCTTCTCTTATATGATTTGCCCAGCTTATCCAATATCCCTCCCTTCCCAATCCTGACTAGAGTTGTAGGTCAACCCCAGTATCGCGTTGCCATACCTCCAAAATCATGTCGCTGTCAAGCCTCCCTTGGAGGTCTTGAGAATTTTGTATTGCAAAAACGGTTTGAAATGTCTGCTGGCTCCCAGCAGCATCAAGCAGCATCAAGTGTGGCCGACAGTCTGCGATTTATATTGATTGAAATTGAAAGTGGATTACGCTGGTACACGTTCTAAACCGCTCTGGTGACAAACACACTTTTTTCTCTTGTCTCCATTCGTCCACATGGCTTCTGGCTGCGCTTTGCTACTACTGAAAAAACATGAAGATTGTCCATTATTTTATTTTTGTAAGGACCCAAAAAACTGAGGCAGTGGGAGAACCTATTCAAGTAAGTAAATACATTGTTTTAATGTAAATATATATGTATTATTAGCTAGCTAGCTGGCTACAGTAGGTCACTTTGAATGGTTAACTCAACTGAGCTGCTAGCTAGGTAGCTAACTTTACAACTGTTTAGCTAAGTGAATTAAATGTCATGCAGCTCCAGCTTTCAGTAAAGGGAGATTGTAGGCTACTCGGTAGGGCAGGTAATTTGTGGGAGGACATTATGAAATGAGTCTCCGGTTCCAGTCCCTACAAGGGAAAACTTTGAGGACAGAGAGTTAGTAGCAACATAATATTCAGTGCTGTCTAATGTGAGTATAATGAAGCCTGTTTCTTTGTGATGTTTTCTGTCTTCACATGTGGAAAGCTGTGAAAGACAGCTTGTAGATTAAATCAAATCAAATTGTATTTGTCCCATGCTTTGGAAACACATGTGTGGACTACTAGTGAAATGCTTACTGACGGGCCCTTCCCAATAATGCAGAGAGAAAGGAAATAGAGAAATAATAGAAATTAAAACACGTAATAATAAAAATAATAACAGATGCACAATGAGTAACTGTCACAGCGGTCGATGAAAGGGGACCAAGGCGCAGTGTTTAGAGTGCTCATTCTTACTTTATTTTTATGAGAACACTTAAACAAAATAACAGAACGACAGCCAACAGTTCCGTAACGTACTCAGACAAAACGGAAAACAACTACCCACAAACCCCAAAGGAAAACAGGCTGCCTAAGTATGGCTTCCAATCAGAGACAACGAAAGACACCTGCCTCTGATTGGAAACCATACCTGGCCAAAACATGGAAAACAAAACATAGAAATAGCATACTAGAAAACCCCCACATATAAACAGAAAACCCAAAACCATCCAACACAACCACCTGTCACGCCCTGACCGCTCTACTATGGCAAATTACCTCTTACAAGGGTCAGGACGTGACAGTAACGATAACTTGGCTATATTCATGAGGTACCAGTACCGAGTTGATGTGCAGGAGTATGAGGTAATTGAGGTAGGTATGTACATAAAACTTGGAATAAAGTGACAGATAGTAAACATTAACAGCAATTTACGTGATGAGTAAAAAAAGTTAGTGCAAAAAGGGTCAATGCAGATAGTCTGGGTAGCTATTTGGTTAATACATCTAGACGTTCCGCTAGCGGAACACCTGCTCCAATATCCAATGATAGGCGTGGCGCGAATTACAAATCCCTCAAAAATACAAAAACTTCCATTTTTCAAACATATGACTATTTTACAGCATTTTAAAGACAAGACTCTCCTTTATCTAACCCCACTGTCCGATTTCAAAAAGGCTTTACAGCGAAAGCAAAACATTAGATTATGTCAGCAGAGTACCCAGCCAGAAATAATCAGACACCCATTTTTCAAGCTAGCATATAATGTCACAAAAAACAAAACCACAGCTAAATGCAGCACTAACCTTTGATGATCTTCATCAGATGACAACCCTAGGACATTATGTTATACAATACATGCATGTTTTGTTCAATCAAGTTCATATTTATATCAAAAACCAGCTTTTTACATTAGCATGTGACGTTCAGAACTAGCATTCCCACCGAACACTTCTGGTGAATTTACTAAATTACTCACGATAAACGTTCACAAAAAACATAACAATTATTTTAAGAATTATAGATACAGAACTCCTTTGTGCAATCAAGGTGTCCGATTTTAAAATAGCTTTTCGGTGAAAGCACATTTTGCAATATTCTGAGTACATAGCCCGGCATCACAGGGCTAGTTATTTAGACACCCAGCAAGTTTAGCCTTCACCAAACTCCGATTTACTATTAGAAAAGTTTGATTACCTTTGGTGTTCTTCGTCAGAATGCACTCCCAGGACTGCTACTTCAATAACAAATGTTGGTTTGGTTCAAAATAATCCATTGTTATATCCAAATAGCGGCGTTTTGTTCGTGCGTTCAAGACACTATCCAAGGGTGACGAAGGGTCACGCGCACAACGCATTTCGTGACAAAAAAAATCTAAATATTCCATTACCGTACTTCGAAGCATGTCAACCGCTGTTTAACCTGTTAGGGCTAGGGGGCAGCATTTGCACGTCTGGATAAAAAAAATGTACCCGATTTAATCTGGTTACTAATCCTACCCAGTAACTAGAATATGCATATACTTATTATATATGGATAGAAAACACTCTAAAGTTTCTAAAACTGTTTGAATGGTGTCTGTGAGTATAACAGAACTCATTTGGCAGGCAAAACCCTGAGACATTTTCTGACAGGAAGTGGATACCTGATGTGTTGTATTGACTTTAAACCTATCCCATTGAAAAACACAGGGGTTTAGGAATATTTTGGCACTTCCTATTGCTTCCACTAGATGTCACCAGCCTTTACAAAGTGTTTTGAGTCTTCTGGAGGGAGATCTGACCAAACAAGAGCCATGGAACGATGATGTCCCATTAGACACCTGGCGCGCGAGTTCATGTTGGGTACCCTCGTTCCAATACGTTATAAAAGAGTATGCATTCGTCCACCTTGAATATTATTCATGTTCTGGTTAAAAAAGGCCCTAATGATTTATGCTATACAACGTTTGACATGTTTGAACGAACGGAAATATATTTTTTCCCCTCGTTCATGACGAGAAGTCCGGCTGGCTTAGATCATATGCGAACAAGACGGAGATTTTTGGACATAAATGATGAGCTTTTTTGAACAAAACTACATTCGTTATGGACCTGTGATACCTGGAAGTGACATCTGATGAAGAGAATCAAAGGTAATGGATTATTTACATAGTATTTTCGATTTTAGATCTCCCCAACATGACGTCTAGTCTGTATCGCAACGCGTATTTTTCTGGGCGCAGTGCTCAGATTATTGCAAAGTGTGATTTCCCAGTAAGGTTATTTTTAAATCTGGCAAGTTGATTGCGTTCAAGAGATGTAAATCTATAATTCTTTAAATGACAATATAATATTTTACCAATGTTTTCTAATTTTAATTATTTAATTTGTGACGCTGACTTGACTGCCGGTTATTGGAGGGAAACGATTTCCTCAACATCAATGCCATAGTAAAACGCTGTTTTTGGATATAAATATGAACTTGATAGAACTAAAAATGCATGCATTGTCTAACATAATGTCCTAGGAGTGTCATCTGATGGAGATTGTAAAAGGTTAGTGCATCATTTTAGCTGGTTTTATGGTTTTGGTGACCCTGTCTTTGACTTGACAAAACATTACACACAACTCTTGTAAATGTACTGTCCTAACATACTCTAAATTTATGCTTTCGCCGTAAAACCTTTTTGAAATCGTAAAACGTGGTTAGATTAAGGAGATGTTTATCTTTCAAATGGTGTAAAATAGTTGTATTTTTGAAAAATTTGAATTTTGACATTTATTTGGATTCAAATTTGCCGCTCTTGAAATGCACCTGCTGTTGATGGAGTGCACCACGGGTGGCACGCTAGCGTCCCACCTAGCCCATAGAGGTTAAAATCAATTTTTATGCCATTTTTCTCGTAAAAAAGCGATAATATTCCGACCGGGAGTGGTGGTTTTCGTTCAAAGATAAAACATGGAGTCAACTCGTGCACGCGCCTGAGTCTCACAGTACTGTGACCAGCCACTATCCAAACGCGCTAATGTTTTTCAGCCAGAGCCTGCAAAGCCACGATTGAGCTTTTTTCCGCCTTCTGAGAGCCCATGGGAGCCGTAGGAAGTGTCACGTAACAGCAGAGATCCCCTGTATTGGATAGAGATTATCAAGAAGGCCAAGAAATTGTCAGACAGGGCACTTCCTGCATGGAATCTTCTCAGGTTTTGGCCTGCCAAATGAGTTCTGTTATACTCACAGACACCATTCAAACAGTTTTAGAAAGTTTGGAGTGTTTTCTATCCAAAGCTAATAATTATATGCATATTCTAGTTTCTGGACAGGAGTAATAATCAGATTAAATCGGGTACGTTTTTTATCCGGCCGTGAAAATACTGCCCCCTAGCCATAACAGGTTAACTATTTAACTAACTTTTTAGCAGTCTTATAGGTTGGGGGTAGAAGCTGTTCAAGGTCCTGTTCAAGGTCCTTAGGGCCTTCCTCTGACACCACCTGCTATAGTGGTCCTGTGTGGCAGGGAGCTCTGCCCCAGTGATTTATTGGGCTGTCCACCCTACCTCTGTAGCGCCTTGTGATCGGATACCAAGCAGTTGACGTACCAAGTGGTGACGCAGCCAGTCAAGATTAACAATAACTTTTTGAGGATCTGAGGGCCCAAATCTTTTCAGCCTCCTGAGGAGAAAGAGGATTGTCATGCCCTCTTCACAACTGTGTTGGTGTGTTAGGACCATGACAGATCCTTAGTTATGTGGACAACGAGGAACTTAAAGCTCTCAAACCACTCCACTACAGCCCCGTTGATGTGAATGTGGGGGCGTGCTTGCCCCTCCGCTTTTTTGTAGTCCACGATCAGCTCCTTTGTCTTGCTGGCGTTGAGGAAGAGATTGTTGTCTTGGCACCACTCTGCCAGGTCTCTGACCTCATCCCCATAGGCTGTCTCATTGAGAGAGAGAAAGAGAGAGAGAGAGAGAGAGAGAGAGAGAGAGGTCCCAAAGAATGTCCCAAGAGACCAAGTGTATATCCTATATGCCATGGGTTATATGTGTAGGCCTACCTATGCTAGAAAATGTTGTGTACAAAAATACAGTTAAACAGCTCACACAATGTTTTAACCTATTACAATTGGAGCAGGCCAACCCTGCTGGTGGTCTTCTGGGTGTGAAGGGTTCTGTTTCAGCCCAGCAATAACACACCTGATTCAACTTATCAAATAGAATGACTTGATAATCAAGTGTGCTATTTCTGGGCTGGAATAAAAGTCTGCTCACCCAGTAGATCAGGAATCAGCGGAGCAAGGTTGGCCACCACTGGTATGGACTTTTATTTGTTCACCTGAAATGATGCTTTACTTGTTACTACTCAATTATCTATTGTTGTTTAGACTACGATGTCTAATCTTTACATGTGTTAGCTTATTAGTAAAGTGTTGAATCTTTTGAAGTGAAATGTTCACACTTGTTTTAATTGTTAAATTATTATTCAAATTGAACCAGTGGCAATGTTGATTAATCACATATCACAATCCTACAATAAAGAGGGAAAGGTGTTCTGTCTGTGTTTCTGTGTTGTGTTCTCAAACTTTTCATTTTTGTCTAGTAGTAAGATCTCCAATCTGTTTAATTGTATTATTTCTCTCTCTCATTATATCAGCTATGTGAATGCATTTAGTAGCTTATAATATGCATTACCGGCCTTATGGGCGTCTGAAGCAGAGAATATCTAAACTCACACATTGTACACATGTTGAGCTCCGTGTTCTCAATTTAAAATGATACCAGTAGACAATGTATATGAGACAAACCATGTACCAGATTTTGTACATGCCTTTTTAAGTGCTGACATATAAAAATATTTTGTGCAAATCCAACCTTTGTAATTTAGGTACAGTATGAAAATAAGGAGATTACAGTTACTGTAGGTTACAGGAGATGAGAATTACAGGTAACATTTTATGAGGTTCATTTTGTTTATTTTCATTCATTTTAGCAATGTTGCTTGCAAAATGATTGCAGCTCTATGTATCACTGACCCTGGATAAGCTAGTGACTGGGCTAACCTTTTAGGTCAATAACATGCTGTTTTTATAAAACCTTTTCTGGCATTATAATTGTGAGAGAAATTGAACTAGCTAGTAGCTAGCAAGTTAGTTATACCTAGATAGCTTACAAGGTTAGCTGACTTTTCTCAAAACTAACCTCCTTGTGGCTAGCTACTTCTTGACCCTCAGCCTTTACAGCCAAATATCACTTCAAAAAACTACATTGATATGGCCAGCATTGTAGACCATTTCTCCCCACTTGCTGCAGCTTCAGCTCATCTCGAAGTAACACAGAAATGCTGTGAGAATCAATATTTAGCAGCGCTGTTGCTCCTATGGCACTAATCTGGTGAGCATCTTTGCAGCTCTGCCCAAGCAAGGCATTTGATTGGTTTTACGTATTTTGAGGCGTCTCTGATTTACACCAAGGTCCGACCCCTCTTTGGCTGATTTCTGCCATTGAACTTCCCCCTGGTTAATGACGAGGCTGAGTTAACCCTGACTGTGGAAGCTACATCTCCCTCTATGTTTCCCTTCACAATGTGTTCTCCCTTCCCAGCTTTCTTATCCTCTCCTCCTCCTAATTCATGTTGTACTGTGCCGTTTTGCGTTATTTCCTTCATGCAGATTAAGTTTGAATTTGAAGGGAAATAAATAAATAATACTTTTCACTCAACTCAGCCATTGGTCTGTTGGTCTTTTGGTCTAAGGCCCAGTGACTGCTCTCTGTAACCCCCAAACAGTTACATTTTCCCTGGGCTAAAGCCAAACCACAATCCCTCATTCTCCCTCCCCTCTCTCTCTATCCTTCTGTCTCCTCTCTCTCACACACACCCTCTCTCACCATGCAGCAAACAAAATACAGAGAAAGTGCCAGAAAGGGAGCAATAGAGGGGAAAAAAGAAGATGTCCTCAAGAAAGAGAGAGAGAGAGAGAGAGAGAGAGAGAGAGTCCGCTCTTCTCCATTACAGTTTGAAATTGAAATCAATAGTGCTAGAGGAACAAGCAGGGCTATGTAGCTTATCATTGCGGTCATAATGGAGTTAACACAAGGCCTAAATTAACACCAGTCCTCCTCTAGAGGAGCAAGAACAACACAGAGAGATATGCTACACAAACTTTGGAAAGTTCAATAACATACAGCTACAGCTGGAGGTGTGAATGTCTTTCCTGCTCTCTCTCTCACCCTCTCTCTCTCTCTCTCTCTCTCTCTCTCTCTCTCTCTCTCTCTCTCTCTCTCACTCAGTCACACACACACACACACACACACACACACACACACACACACACACACACACACACACACATATACACACCATTCTCTATCTCTGTCTGTCTCTCTGTCTCTCTCTCTCATTCTCCCTCCCACCATCCCTCTGTCTCTCCCTCTACATACCTCTCCAGTCTAAGAACCCCTGCCTGGTTGCCAAGCTACGGCCCCTGAGTTTCACCATGGTAACATCTGGAATAAAGGTGGGTGGGCAGAGTGCCAGGGTAGGCCCGGAGTTTCACTGTGGCCATAAAACTAACATAAATACATCTCTGTTACACTGCTCTTCCCTGCTCTAGCCTGCATTGCTCTGCACATATGCACTCACAGACCTACACTCAAATACATGGACTCAATCACATACTGTACAAACACACACACACACACACACACACACACACACACACACACACACACACACACAGTGAACACTAGACTCCGACTCAGAGTAAACAGTTTCCTTACTCCCATAACAGTCTCACACAGAACAGAGTGTTGGAGCACAGCATTATTCTCTTTTATCCAATTTATCTCTCCTTTCCTCCTCTCTCTCCTTCTATCTCTCTTTGTTGCTCTTTATCTTGTGAATTGTGATCACATGAAATCACCCCACCCCATCCGTGTCCTACACACAAGCACACACACACACACACACACACAGGTCCCCCTCCTGTGCA
Organism: Salmo salar; assembly: GCF_965601325.2. Lineage (NCBI taxonomy): Eukaryota > Metazoa > Chordata > Actinopteri > Salmoniformes > Salmonidae > Salmo > Salmo salar. The sequence continues at coordinate 19,949,668 of NC_138303.1, read as the reverse complement.
CTATCCCGGTGCTTTGAAGGTGAGAATATGCAAAGCGTTGCTATCATCAAAACAACAACTGGAGGGGAATATAGGGCAATGGGGAGAATTAAAATGCATCCCTGGAGACTTGCCGTTCTTTCTCTCCCCTTTAACTCCATCTTTCTTTCTTAGGTCTCTCTCTTTCTCTCTCTCTCTCTGACAGCACTGTTGGCTTGATTCCCTATCCAAATCACCATTAAAACCAGGGCCAGGTTACTTCACCTGGCAAAACCTTCCATGTTCAAACATGACTGATTACATCATGGTACTGATACTGGTAATTCTTACAAATGTAACATGTTGTATATTCATCCATGTGTTTTCTCGTCCATCTGGTCCATACTGCCTGTCCCACTGGCTCCCACTGTCTGAGATGGACCCGCACAGACAGACTGCCACCAAAAACAACCAGATCGTCGGCCAGACAGATAGTCATCAACAGCCTCTCTACATCCTACCCCAGCTGGAGAGACGACCACAGAAGAGACCACCACAGGATGAGTATGGACGGAGGAGGCAAAGATGAAGAGAGGAGAAGATGGAGGGAACACGCGTCCAGTCAAAGCGATGTCCAGACAGACACTGGTCAATAGATCAATGCAGAGGTCATAAAGAGACCTGGTTAGCCATTAACTATATATTTGTCTATTTCCCCAAAATGGATAGAGAAGACCACAGGACAGATAATCACATGATCAGGTCAGGAGAGGATGTGAAGAGAATAAAAAACGAGGGATAGAGAAAATAAAGGATAGGAGAGATGGGTGATGGCAGGGAGCGATGGTGTGAGTGTAATATTTACTGTTCACTTTTTTTTGTTTATTTCACTTTTGTTTATCCATTTCACTTGCTTTGGCAATGTAAACATATGTTTCCCATTCCAATAAAGCCCCTTGAATTGAATGGAATTGGTGTGACAGACGTATGTCGATGGATCAATGATAGCAGGTTATAAAGGGCTGTGGTTAGAAAGAGCTGCCCTCTTCATCTGGCTGGCTGGTGAAGCAGGAGAATCAACAAACACACCCTTTCATCTCCAAAGTTAACTCCTTCCCATTCCTGGTCCAGACCATGCATCTCTATCATTTAACGCAAATGGATGGAAATTTCAGACGTTTGAAAAGGTCGCCAGAACGTCGATATACGTCTTCCACAGCGCTCACAAAACAAATAAAAATGATTGCCCAGCACTGGGCGTGAACTCGTGACGCTCAGAGCAAGAATGCGTTGCATAGACCACTGCACCTTGTCAGTTTACAATGCTCAAGCAAGTCACTAGAATACTTGATGATACTTGATGGTAATAGAGTGAGTATTTTTTGTTATTTTAAAGCTTTCCCCAAACTGTAGCCCTAACCTTAACCACTCAGAATTAATACATTAACTCAACCCTTTGAGTTGTTTCTGTTTTAACCCTGTGACCACATGGAATGAACCCTGTAGCCACACGGAATGAACCCTGTAACCACACGGAATGAACCATGTAACCACAAGGAATGAAACCTGTAACCACTTGGAATGAACCCTGAAACCACATGGAATGAACCCTGTAACCACACAGACTTAACCCTGCAACCACACAGAATGAACCCTGTAACCATACAGAATGAACCCTGTAACCACAAGGAATGAACCCTATAACCACTTGGATTGAAACCTGTAACCACTTGGAATGAACCCTGTAACCAAACAGAATGAACCATGTAATCACAAGGAATGAACCCTGTAACCACTTGGAATGAACCCTGTAATCAAACAGAATGAACCCTGTAACCACAAGGAATGAACCCTGTAACCGCACAGAATTAACCCTGTAACCACTTGGAATGAACCCTGTAAGCACAAAGAATGAACCCTGTAACCACATGGAATGAACCATGTAACCACACATAATGAACCCTGTAACCACACAGAATGAACCATGTAACCACAAGGAATGAACCCTGTAACCACTTGGAATGAACCCTGTAACCACACAGAATGAACACTGTAACCACTTGGAATGAACCCTGTAACCACTTGCAATGAACCCTGTAACCACATGGAATTAACCCTGAAACGACACAGAATGAACCCTGTAACCACACAGAATGAATCCTGTAACCACAAGGAATGAACCCTGTAACCACAAGGAACGAACCCTGTAACCACAAGGAATGAACCCTGTTACCACTCTGAATGAACCCTGTAACCACAAGTAATGAACCCTGTAACCACAGAGAATTAACCATGTAACCTCTTGGAATGAACCCTGTAACCACTTGGAATGAACCCTGTAACCACATTGAATGAACCCTGTAACCACTTGCAATAAACCCTGTAACTACACAGATTTAACCCTGTAACCACACAGAATGAACCCTGTAACCACATGGAATGAACCCTGTAACCATTCGAACTGAACCCTGTAACCACTTGGAATGAACCATGTAACCACACGGAATGAACCCTGTAACCACTTGGAATGAACCCTGTAACCACTTGCAATGAACCCTGTAACCACATGGAATTAACCCTGAAACGACACAGAATGAACCCTGTAACCACACAGAATGAATCCTGTAACCACAAGGAATGAACCCTGTAACCACAAGGAACGAACCCTGTAACCACAAGGAATGAACCCTGTTACCACTCTGAATGAACCCTGTAACCACAAGTAATGAACCCTGTAACCACAGAGAATTAACCATGTAACCTCTTGGAATGAACCCTGTAACCACTTGGAATGAACCCTGTAACCACATTGAATGAACCCTGTAACCACTTGCAATAAACCCTGTAACTACACAGATTTAACCCTGTAACCACACAGAATGAACCCTGTAACCACACAGAATGAACCCTGTAACCACACGGAATGAACCCTGTAACCACATTGAATGAACCCTGTAACCACTTGCAATAAACCCTGTAACTACACAGATTTAACCCTGTAACCACACAGAATGAACCCTGTAACCACATGGAATGAACCCTGTAACCATTCGAACTGAACCCTGTAACCACTTGGAATGAACCATGTAACCACACGGAATGAACCCTGTAACCACTTGGAATGAACCCTGTAACCACTTGCAATGAACCCTGTAACCACATGGAATTAACCCTGAAACGACACAGAATGAACCCTGTAACCACACAGAATGAATCCTGTAACCACAAGGAATGAACCCTGTAACCACAAGGAACGAACCCTGTAACCACAAGGAATGAACCCTGTTACCACTCTGAATGAACCCTGTAACCACAAGTAATGAACCCTGTAACCACAGAGAATTAACCATGTAACCTCTTGGAATGAACCCTGTAACCACTTGGAATGAACCCTGTAACCACATTGAATGAACCCTGTAACCACTTGCAATAAACCCTGTAACTACACAGATTTAACCCTGTAACCACACAGAATGAACCCTGTAACCACACAGAATGAACCCTGTAACCACACGGAATGAACCCTGTAACCACATTGAATGAACCCTGTAACCACTTGCAATAAACCCTTGTAATGACACAGATTTAACCCTGTAACCACACAGAATGAACCCTGTAACCACACAGAATGAACCCTGTAACCACACGGAATGAACCATGTAATCTCTTGGAATGAACCATGTAACCACACAGAATGAACCCTGTAACCACACAGAATGAACCCTGTAACCACAAGGAATGAACCCTGTAACTACATAGACTGAACCCTGTAACCACACAGAATGAACCCTGTAACCACTTGGAATGAACCCTGTAACCTCACAGAATGAACCCTGTAACCACATTGAATGAACCCCCATAACCACACAGAATGAACCCTGTAACCACAAGTAATGAACCTTGTAACCACACGGAATGAACCATGTAACCTCTTGGAATGAACCATGTAACCACACAGAATGAACCCTGTAACCACTTGGAATGAACCCTGCAACCACTTGGAATGAACCCTGTAACCACACAGAATGAACCCTGTAACCACACAGAATTAACCATGTAACCACAAGGAATGAACCCTGTAACCACTTGGAATGAACCCTGTAACCACACAGAACGAACCTTGTAACCACACAGAATGAACCATGTCACCACAAGGAATAAACCCTGTAACCACTTGGAATGAACCCTGTAACCAAACAGAGTGAACCATGTAACCACTAGGAATGAACCCTGTAACCACTTGGAATGAACCCTGTAACCACACAGTTTTAACCCTCTAACCACTTGGAATGAACCCTGTAAGCACAAAGAATGAACCCTGTAACCACATAGAATGAACCCTGTAACCACACAGAATGAACCCTGTAACCACTTCAAATGAACCCTGTAACCACTTGGAATGAACCCTGTAACACACGGAATGAACCCTGTAACCACTCGAACTGAACCCTGTAACCACTTGGAATGAACCATGTAACCACACGGAATGAACCCTGTAACCACTTCGAATGAACCCTGTAACCACATGGAATTAACCCTGTAACCACACAGAATGAACCCTGTAACCACACAGAATGAACCCTGTAACCACACGGAATGAACCCTGTAACCACACAGAATGAACCATGAAACCACTTGGAATAAACCCTGTAACCACAAGGAATGAACCCTGTAACCACTTGGAATGAACCCTGTAACCAAACAAAATGAACCATGTAACCACAAGGAATGAACACTGTAACCACAAGGAATGAACCCTGTAACCACACAGAATTAACCCTGTAACCACTTGGAATTAACCCTGTAAGCACAAAGAATGAACACTGTAACCACATGGAATGAACCATGTAACCACACAGAATGAACCCTGTAACCACACAGAATGAACCTTGTAACCACACAGAATGAACCATGTAACCACAAGGAATGAACCCTGTAACCACTTGGAATGAACCCTGTAACCAAACAGAATGAACCATGAAACCACAAGGAATGAACCCTGTAACCACTTGGAATGAACCCCGTAACCACACGGAATGAACCCAAAAAACACACAGAATGAACCCTGTAACCACTTGGAATGAACCCTGTAAGCACAAAGAATGAACCCTGTAACCACACAGAATGAACCCTGTAACCACTTGGAATGAACCCTGTAACCACACGGAATGAACCCTGTAACCACTCGAACTGAACCCTGTAACCACTTGGAATGAACCATGTAACCACACGGAATGAACCATGTAACCTATTGGAATGAACCATGTAACCACACGTAATGAACCCTGTAACCACATGAAATGAACCCTGTAACCATAAGGAATGAACCCTGTAACCACTTGGAATGAACCCTGTAACCACTTGGAATGAACCCTGTAACCACACAGAATGAACCATGTAACCACACAGAGCTAACCCTGTAACCACTTGGAATGAACCCTGTAACCACACGGAATGAACCCTGTAACCACTCGAACTGAACCATGTAACCACTTGGAATGAACCATGTAACCACACGGAATGAACCCTGTAACCACTTGGAATGAACCCTGTAACCACTTGCAATGAACCCTGTAACCACATGGAATTAACCCTGAAAAACACAGAATGAACCCTGTAACCACAAGGAATGAACCCTGTAACCACAAGGAACGAACCCTGTGACCACAAGGAATGAACCCTGTTACCACTCTGAATGAACCCTGTAACCACAAGTAATGAACCCTGTAACCACAGAGAATTAACCATGTAACCTCTTGGAATGAACCCTGTAACCACTTGGAATGAACCCTGTAACCACATTGAATGAACCCTGTAACCACTTGCAATAAACCCGGTAACCACTTGGAATGAACCATGTAACCACACGGAATGAACCCTGTAACCACTTGGAATGAACCCTGTAACCACTTGCAATGAACCCTGTAACCACATGGAATTAACCCTGAAAAGACACAGAATGAACCCTATAACCACACAGAATGAATCCTGTAACCACAAGGAATGAACCCTGTAACCACAAGGAACGAACCCTGTAACCACAAGGAACAAACCCTGTAACCACAAGGAATGAACCCTGTTACCACTCTGAATGAACCCTGTAACCACAAGTAATGAACCCTGTAACCACAGAGAATTAACCATGTAACCTCTTGGAATGAACCCTGTAACCACTTGGAATGAACCCTGTAACCACATTGAATGAACCCTGTAACCACTTGCAATAAACCCTGTAACTAAACAGATTTAACCCTGTAACCACACAGAATGAACCCTGTAACCACACAGAATGAACCCTGCAACCACACGGAATGAACCATGTAACCACATTGAATGAACCCTGTAACCACTTGCAATAAACCCTTGTAACGACACAGATTTAACCCTGTAACCACACAGAATGAACCCTGTAACCACACAGAATGAACCCTGTAACCACACGGAATGAACCATGTAATCTCTTGGAATGAACCATGTAACCACACAGAATGAACCCTGTAACCACACATAATGAACCCTGTAACCACAAGGAATGAACCCTGTAACTACATAGACTGAACCCTGTAACCACACAGAATGAACCCTGTAACCACTTGGAATGAACCCTGTAACCACTTGGAATGAACCCTGTAAGCACATTGAATGAACCCCCATAACCACACGGAATGAACCCTGTAACCACAAGTAATGAACCGTGTAACCACACGGAATGAACCATGTAACCTCTTGGAATGAACCATGTAACCACACAGAATGAACCCTGTAACCACTTCGAATGAACCCTGCAACCACTTGGAATGAACCCTGTAACCACACAGAATGAACCCTGTAACCACACAGAATTAACCATGTAACCACAAGGAATGAACCCTGTAACCACTTGGAATGAACCCTGTAACCACACAGAACAAACCTTGTAACCACACAGAATGAACCATGTCACCACAAGGAATAAACCCTGTAACCACTTGGAATGAACCCTGTAACCAAACAGAGTGAACCATGTAACCACTAGGAATGAACCCTGTAACCACTTGGAATGAACCCTGTAACCACACAGATTTAACCCTCTAACCACTTGGAATGAACCCTGTAAGCACAAAGAATGAACCCTGTAACCACATAGAATGAACCCTGTAACCACACAGAATGAACCCTGTAACCACTTCGAATGAACCCTGTAACCACTTGGAATGAACCCTGTAACACACGGAATGAACCCTGTAACCACATGGAATGAACCCTGTAACCACTCGAACTGAACCCTGTAACCACTTGGAATGAACCGTGTAACCACTTGCAATGAACCCTGTAACCACACAGAATAAACCCTGTAACAACACGGAATGAACCATGTAACCTGTTGGAATGAACCATGTAACCACACGTAATGAACCCTGTAACCACATGAAATGAACCCTGTAACCATAAGGAATGAACCCTGTAACCACTTGGAATGAACCCTGTAACCACTTGGAATGAACCCTGTAACCACTTGCAATGAACCCTGTAACCACTTGCAATGAACCCTGTAACCACATGGAATTAACCCTGTAACCACACAGAATGAACCCTGTTACCACACGGAATGAACCCTGTAACCACACAGAATGAACCATGTAACCACTTGGAATAAACCCTGTAACCACAAGGAATGAACCCTGTAACCACTTGGAATGAACCCTGTAACCAAACAAAATGAACCATGTAACCACAAGGAATGAACCCTGTAACCACAAGGATTGAACCCTGTAACCACTTGGAATGAACCCTGTAAGCACAAAGAATGAACCCTGTAACCACATGGAATGAACCATGTAACCACACAGAATGAACCCTGTAACCACACAGAATGAACCTTGTAACCACACAGAATGAACCATGTAACCACAAGGAATGAACCCTGTAACCACTTGGAATGAACCCTGTAACCAAACAGAATGAACCATGTAACCACAAGGAATGAACCCTGTAACCACTTGGAATGAACCCCGTAACCACACAGAATGAACTCTGTAACCACTTGGAATGAACCCTGTAAGCACAAAGAATGAACCCTGTAACCACACAGAATGAACCCTGTAACCACTCGAACTGAACCCTGTAACCACTTGGAATGAACCATGTAACCACACGGAATGAACCCTGTAACCACTTGGAATGAACCTTTTAACCACTTGCAATGAACCCTGTAACCACACAGAATGAACCATGTAACCTATTGGAATGAACCATGTAACCACACGTAATGAACCCTGTAACCACATGAAATTAACCCTGTAACCATAAGGAATGAACCCTGTAACCACTTGGAATGAACCCTGTAACCACTTGGAATGCACCCTGTAACCACACAGAATGAACCATGTAACCACACAGAGCTAACCCTGTAACCACTTGGAATGAACCCTGTAACCACATGGAATGAACCCTGTAACCACACGGAATGAACCCTGTAACCACAAGGAATGAACCCTGTAACCACAAGGAATGAACCCTGTAACCATTTGGAATGAACCCTGTAACCACTTGGAATGAACCCTATAACCACATGGAATGAACTCTGTAACCACACAGAATGAACCCTGCAACCATGCGGAATTAATGTGTCAAAAATAGATTAATCCACAATACTTCACATTTTGAACGGAAACTATTGTTGCAGCTGCTATGCTTATAAGACTATGTTCAGTGATATTGTTTTGAACTAAATCCCACCAGCTAGTATTTCTGTGCAGACTCAGCGTGTCTTCACTCGTAAACAGATATACTACAATCACCTGAATCCTCTGCTTTCATTCTGTTGTTTAAACAGTTTTTCTGTCTCAGTCATATTTTCTATGTTACCCTGTGTTTACCTTATTCTACCATTACTTTATGCCTCTTGCTCCTCCTCCCCCTATCACATCACAACCCCTAAACAAGATTGTTCCGTCAGACAAATAAGTAGGCTCATGCAATTACCACAGTACAACACAGCTACAAAACACCAGACAGAGCTATGTGTGTGTGTGTGTGTGTGTGTGTGTGTGTGTGTGTGTGTGTGTGTGTGTGTGTGTGTGTGTGTGTGTGTGTGTGTGTGTGTGTGTGTGTGTGTGTGTGCGTGTGTCAGTGTCTGTGTGTGTGTATGACAGTGTGTGTGTTTATGTGTGTGTGTGTTTATGTGTGTGTGTAGTTTTGTAATTAGCAGAATTACAAACGCGTGCACAAACACACACACATCCCCCCTGCTCATCAAGAGGGAGTCAATTATTAATCATGCAGCCTGGTGTCTTTCATCTCTGTGTTAATTGCTGCGGTGGACTTCTCACAGGGACGACCGTGCCCCACGCAAGACCCAACCTCTCACCATGTAGGGACCCTAACTAGAGAATTGTTCCTGAGGTGTGTTCATGCCTGTTTACCTGTTTTTACATGTGCAGGGAACGAGGGAGAGAAAGACAGTGAATTACAATGAGAGAAAACTCAAAGAGGAACCTGAGGAAAGACAGACGGAGAGCTGATGACAGACATTATGGAGAAAGGATGGGTACTGTAGTGTGATATACTAGCTGAGAGAAGTCTGGCAGTCACACAGACAAATCCCTAGATAAGCACATAGACATAGTGGCACAGGAGAGGGGATGGAGTTGACAGAGATACAGAGAGAAGGAGAGCGAGAGAGGTAAATAGTACCACATAAATTACTGCTCTGTAAGTAACTTTGGATAATGGAGTCTGCTAAATGACTGAAATGTAAATGTAGATTAGAAGAGAGACATGTAGACGCATTGTGGAGGATGGCTTTATCAGCCCTGACTGGCAGTAGAGGGGTGTAGCGGTGTAGCGGTCACCCCTCTGTCTGACCCAGATATCTCCTATCACCCAGGAACCAGAGATTTGGAATTCCTGTCGGGTCTGGTAGAACCAGGCTGCTCCCACCAGGCTAGATGTAGCCTAGCCTGGTAGAACGAGGCTGCTTCCGCCAGGCTGGATGCAGCCTAGCCTGGTAGAATGAGGCTGCTTCCACCAGGCTGGATGCAGCCTAGCCTGGTAAAACGAGGCTGCTTCCACCAGGCTGGATGCAGCCTAGCCTGGTAGAACGAGGCTGCTTCCACCAGGCTAGATGCAGCCTAGCCTGGTAGAACGAGGCTGCTTCCACCAGGCTGGATGCAGCCTAGCCTGGTAGAACGAGGCTGCTTCCACCAGGCTAGATGCAGCCTAGCCTGGTAGAACCAGGCTGCTTCCACCAGGCTAGATGTAGCCTAGCCTGGTAGAACCAGGCTGCTTCCACCAGGCTAGATGCAGCCTTGCCTGGTAGAACCAGGCTGCTTCCACCAGGCTAGATGCAGCCTAGCCTGGTAGAACCAGGCTGCTCCCACCAGGCTGGATGCAGCCTAGCCTGGTAGAACGAGGCTGCTCCCACCAGGCTGGATGCAGCCTAGCCTGGTAGAACCAGGCTGCTTCCACCAGGCTAGATGCAGCCACCCTGCACATCAGAAACATACAACTAGGATATATAGAATTAATATCGTTATATGATCAGAACCCCATTTCCTTCCAGTTCCATCTAACCACCGTTTACTGCAATCAACCAATTTATACATCAATCAACACATTAAAAATGTAAGTCAATCAGTCAATTTAAACCAGCATATAAACAAGAAAGCAACATTACAATCAATATCGTTTTTTGTCTCATTTTGGAGATTCATTATCCAATGATGAATAACATTAAGAAGCTGAGAAAATGTGAGGAAAGAAAAGCAGTAGAAGAATGAACAAAGATTGTTCTGGACTGAAGAGAGAGGGAGAAAAATGCAAAACGATTGGAAGAGGAGGCTGTGTGGACAGAATGAGGAAATGGGAGATAAAGGGAAAAGGAAGGGAAGAAAAAAGAGAAGACGTAGGAGGTAGAGAGGAAACCAACAATAAGAATCCATCATGTGTTTCTGGACAGGCACTTTAGACCTGAAACAGCCCATTCTGACTGGCCCGTCCAGCATACAAACACACACACACACACACACACACACACACACACACACACACACACACACACACACACACACACACACACACACACACACACACACACACACACACACACACACACACTGAGTCGCTGCAGCATGCATCACAGGGCAGGAAACAGCACATGATAAATTCTGAACACAATACATTTTGTCCAAAAGATTTAACATCTAATTCAGGCCTGACAGCTCCTTCCATCTCAGACCCAATCCCGCACCATTGATCTCTCCACGCCACATACACGGCCTTGGACCACACACACACACACACGCACACACACATGCACACGCACACCATACATCATAAGAAAGTCAGGCCAGAGCAGGGGAAGTGTCTGGTATATAGGATATAGGTGTTTTATGTTCAAATGGCAGGAACGTAAGGGAATTATCTTATTATGAGATTGAATACAATCTCAATATGATTTTAAATGTGTGTCTAACATTTGATGAGATTATTCACACCCACTATAACACTATATTACTTACACACTCGCTCTCTCTCTCTCTCTCTCTCTCTCTCTCTCTCTCTCTCTCTCTATCTTTCTCTCTCTCTCTTCTCTCCCTCCCCTTCCTCTCTCTCTCTTTCTCTCCTCCCCTCTCACTCTCTCTACCCTCTCTCTACCTCTTCATCCCCCTGAGAGTCGAGCAATGTGTTCTCCTGTGGGACTGTTGTCTAGAGAGATGCTAGCAGTAATCAATGTGTTCTCCTGTGGGACTGTTGTCTAGAGAGATGCTAGCAGTAATCAATGTGTTCTCCTGTGGGACTGTTGTCTAGAGAGATGCTAGCAGTAATCAATGTGTTCTCCTGTGGGAATGTTGTCTAGAGAGATGCTAGCATTAATCAATGTGTTCTCCTGTGGGAATGTTGTCTAGAGAGATGCTAGCAGTAATCAATGTGTTCTCCTATGGGACTGTTGTCTAGAGAGATGCTAGCAGCAATCAATGTGTTCTCCTGTGGGAATGTTGTCTAGAGAGATGCTAGCAGTAATCAATGTGTTCTCCTGTGGGACTGTTGTCTAGAGAGATGCTAGCAGTAATCAATGTGTTCTCCTGTGGGACTGTTGTCTAGAGAGATGCTAGCAGTAATCAATGTGTTCTCCTGTGGGAATGTTGTCTAGAGAGATGCTAGCATTAATCAATGTGTTCTCCTGTGGGAATGTTGTCTAGAGAGATGCTAGCAGTAATCAATGTGTTCTCCTATGGGACTGTTGTCTAGAGAGATGCTAGCAGCAATCAATGTGTTCTCCTGTGGGAATGTTGTCTAGAGAGATGCTAGCAGTAATCAATGCTCTGTGTGTCTGTGCTTGTATTGACATGTGTTTTACAAGTGTTTGCCGCTCTGTTGATAGGTCAATAAGTGTATAGGTGTGAGAGCATATTGAATCTATTTGCTGATGCTTAGTAGCATGTAAAGATATAGCATACACACATGCATGCTCGCACACACACAAGGACATGCACACATACACACACACACGTAGGATTGACAGTAAAGTATACAAGCTGCCCAGAGACTCCAGTGACTGATGTCTGTTTACTGTAGTAGTTCATGTCCTTGGTGTGATGAGCCAAAAACACAAACTTTACTCTCAGATAACATATAAGAGAGAGAGAGAAAGTGGAGAGAGAGAAAATGAGAGAGAGAGAGAGACAGAGAGATATTCTACTGAACCTTCTGCCAGAGGTATCCTCGGCAGGATAGTGTTATTTACACTCCCACACAGAAACACACACACACACAACACGCACAAATACATGGCTCTGTTCGAATCTGTGCTTCTTCAAGCTAATGGATTGCAATTCCTTAGATTATGGCCTGGCAGCACTCCCGACACACAGCCTAAATTGGAGGATTTTCCTCTGACATAGAGAGAGAGGGAAGGAGGGAAAGAGCGAGAGAGAAAGGGGTAGAGAGAAATGGAGAGAGACAGAGAGAGAGAGAGAGAGAGAGAGAGAGAGAGAGAGAGAGAGAGAGAGAGAGAGAGAAATAATGCTATGTAAGTTCTTTCATGTTCTTTCACTGTGGATTCAGAACAGTAGCCAAGTGCATGTTTCTGTACAGATGTGGGATCTTAATTTGAGCCAGGTTGCTACAGCAGGAAGATAATCTTGCAGAAACAGGAAATGTGAATTATTTTGTGGATTATAATTAATGGACATTCTTGTAGGGCAAGTCAAGTCTGAAAATGTTTTGCAGGAAAATTCACAGCAGCAAAAGAGTGACCAAATTAAGTTCCTACATCTGTAACACAGAAGGTCAAGTTGAGAGCAAGGTCTGGGTTATGTCCACTGTGCTGTAACTAAACACACACAGATATAGAGGTACACAGAGACTTTAACTTACACACACACACACATGCACACACACACACACACACACCGTACCCAGCTCCACGAGGGGGCAAAAGGGGGCTTAGCACCCTCAGTTGAAACTTGTGCCATGCAATGCAGCTGAAATAGCATAGCTTGTTAACTATTTTCTTGCTTATTGTGCAGTGGAGGATAAAAATACCTGTATGCCTATGGATGTGTAGCTAGTTATGTAGCCGATCTGTGTATGGACCCTAAAATGTTTGGTATAAATATTAGTTCAGAACATTGGTTTTGATTGCTTCCACCAGTTAATCATTAATCCCCAAGAAATTGCAGAAAATGACTGCTACACACATGACTGCTACATCAACATTATAATGTCAATATTTAGCTAGCTAGCTACGAACCTAGCAATGAACCTCAGCTATCAGAGCCGGTTGTATCTACTTCAATTAATGGCATCAATGAAGCCTATGGATTGAGTAGAATATAATATAACTTTATTGTGCTAAGAATACAAGATGTGTATACATGTAGTTATTACCAAGCATGAGATCCCACATTGTAGCCTGTACATTGAATATATTCACTGATCATGCACTCTACCTTGGCAAATAAAGGTGCATTTCAAGTATGAATGTCCGTGAAACATAATTTTTCATTCATATCTAATACCGGGAGTATCACACAACCGGGTCTTTGAATGATGCTGTGCCTGCATGTATGTATTACAATTGTACACGTCAACAGTGTTTACCAATCTTGGTCCTGCGACATTAATGGTTACACATTGTAACTATGCAATAGACTAGAAACATGATTTAACTAGTTAAAGGCTGATTTGTAATTCATACAGTATATACATAACCAGAATTTCAAAAGCAGTATACTACACTTCCTATGCATAATGTAAATACTCTAAAACAGGTTCATCTCCATATCTAATTTCCTTCATCTGCACTGATCTGGGGACACAGGATAGTTGTTGTATTTCATCAAATGACAGATTTAATTTCAACCAGTAGATAATGTGAACCAATTCCAGTAGAGAATGAGAAAAACTTTATTGAAATAAGTTCATTATCCAAGTGTTATAAATCCATAATACATGCATTATACATATTATAATTGTAATATTATATTATCAATACAAGTTCAAACTATACTTCAATGCACATCTGGTGTGCATTATGAAAACAGAGGATGTGTCACGTTCTGACCAGTAAAGGGGTTATTTGTATTGTAGTTTGGTCAGGACGTGGCAGGGGGGTATTTGTTTTATGTGGTTCGGGGTTTGTTAGTATATGTGTTTATGTAGAGGGGTGTTTGGTTAGTGTATTCCAGGGTTTTAGGGTTATGTTCTGTATTTCGTATTTCTATGCTCTGTCTATATTGTGTATTTCTTTGTTGGCCTGGTATGGCTCTCAATCAGGAACAGCTGTACTTCATTGTTGCTGTTTGAGAGTCATACTTAGGTAGCCTGTTTTCACCTGTCCCTTTGTGGGAAGTTGTGGTTGCATAGCTGTGTGTTTAGCCTGCAATCCTGTTCGTTCGATCGTTTTCTTGTTTTTGTTTGTTACGTGTTCAATAAAGTCACTATGAGCACTCAACCTGCTGCGCCTTGGTCCACAACGTACGACAACCGTTACAGGATGAAAGAGAAGGGTTAGCTTAGAGCAAATGAGGTGGTGATGATGGGACTGGGGGTTGATATCATCTCTCACATCAAAACATACCTGCATAGAGAGAGAGAATAGATAGAGCGAGAGAGAGAGAATGATTAAGCATTGTGTTTTTTTTATTTTAGCACTGTCAGTCATCATAATCATCAGGAGGTGAAATGCAAAACTGACCTTGGATCATAAACTCTGGGACTACGACATCTCTATCTGTATTTCAAAGTAAAGCATCTCTTTAATAATACTTCCTGTTGACCCAACCAAGTGACCTATCACCTCTGATCATGCTGTGCCCTCTGTGTCAGGAGGTTCAGAAGCAGCAGGGGTTCACCGACACAGCTGATATAACCTAGAGGATTTAGGGAGAAGTCGGATGAGGGGTGAAGTGAAGGAGCGATACTGTTATTGTGAAAATAAAGTAGTTATTCACCTGGTGTTCACACTGAATGGCTGCAGAGTAGTTTATACTTAAAAACATGCATAGACACACGAGGACAAACAATACAGCATACTAACATAAATAGAAATAATGGAGGGTCTTACTATTCTCCATGGTTGGTCCTCTTGCCTATTCATTGAAGGTGGAAGGATCCTCAGTTATACACCTGAACCTGCTTTCTGCACAACACAATACATCAATCAGATTAATACACAAGTGTGTAGGAGTGTATTATAGGTTGTCTAAATGTTCTACATGTTTTCAATATGGGTGACTCTTAAAAGAGACTTTTTTTAATTTTTGTACAGGCATCCCCCTTACCTGAACAGCACCCTCACCGGAGAAGTAGAACTCAATGGGAGAGAAACTGAGAAAATAATAACTACAGTTGACATAGCTATGTAAATGGAAGAATACTCTTATTGCAATGTGGGTGGCTTTTGGTTGTGCGTAGTCTAGTCTATGGTGTTGCCAGGGAACAGCACCCTCTCTGAAGAAGTAGGAGGTGAAGATCTCCCACACATGGATTGCCTCCATTTCTGCATTGTTGGCCCCCATCCTTGTAACATCCTGCTGAGCAGAAGATCTCTCCTCTGGCACACGGCGTAGAGCTACAGGTCCCCTCCTGGTCCTCGTGTCCATTGTCATTAAGTTATGCAGGACACAGGTAGCCTTGACACACTCCTGAATTCCCCCACGAGGCAGTCCCAGATGGCCCTGGTCACCCAACCGTGCAGTGCCGTACACAGGAACTGTAGGCAATCGTTGTGAAGGAATCCCCAGTTGCAAGGTATCTGTAGGAATATGGAAGATAATGTCATTATTAGACATTACATTACATTTAAGTCATTTAGCAGACACTCTTATCCAGAGCGACTTACAAATTGGTGCATTCACCTTATGATATCCAGTGGAACAACCACTTTACAATAGTGCATCTAAATCTTTTAAGGGGGGGGGGGGGGGGGGGGGTTAGAAGGATTACTTTATCCTATCCTAGGTATTCCTTAAAGAGGTGGGGTTTCAGGTGTCTCCGGAAGGTGGTGATTGACTCCGCTGTCCTGGCGTCGTGAGGGAGCTTGTTCCACCATTGGGGTGCCAGAGCAGCGAACAGTTTTGACTGGGCTGAGCGGGAACTGTGCTTCCTCAGAGGTAGGGGGGCCAGCAGGCCAGAGGTGGATGAACGCAGTGCCCTTGTTTGGGTGTAGGGCCTGATCAGAGCCTGAAGGTATGGAGGTGCCGTTCCCTTCACAGCTCCGTAGGCAATCACCATGGTCTTGTAGCGGATGCGAGCTTCAACTGGAAGCCAGTGGAGAGAGCGGAGGAGCGGGGTGACGTGAGAGAACTTGGGAAGGTTGAACACCAGACGGGCTGCGGCGTTCTGGATGAGTTGTAGGGGTTTAATGGCACAGGCAGGGAGCCCAGCCAACAGCGAGTTGCAGTAATCCAGACGGGAGATGACAAGTGCCTGGATTAGGACCTGCGCCGCTTCCTGTGTGAGGCAGGGTCGTACTCTGTGAATGTTGTAGAGCATGAACCTACAGGATCGGGTCACCGCCTTGATGTTAGTGGAGAACGACAGGGTGTTGTCCAGGATCACGCCAAGGTTCTTAGCACTCTGGGCGGAGGACACAAGGGAGTTGTCAACCGTGATGGCGAGATCATGGAACGGGCAGTCCTTCCCCGGGAGGAAGAGCAGCTCCGTCTTGCCGAGGTTCAGCTTGAGCTGGTGATCCGTCATCCACACTGATATGTCTGACAGACATGCAGAGATGCGATTCGCCGCCTGGTTATCAGAAGGGGGAAAGGAGAAGATTAATTGTGTGTCGTCTGCATAGCAATGATAGGAGAGACCATGTGAGGATATGACAGAGCCAAGTGACTTGGTGTATAGCAAGAATAGGAGAGGGCCTAGAACAGAGCCCTGGGGGACACCAGTGGTGAGAGCGCATGGTGCGGAGACAGATTCTCGCCACGCCACCTGGTAGGAGCGACCTGTCAGGTAGGACGCAATCCAAGCGTGGGCCGCGCCGGAGATGCCCAACCCGGAGAGGGTGGAGAGGAGGATCTGATGGTTCACAGTATCAAAGGCAGCAGATAGGTCTAGAAGGATGAGAGCAGAGGAGAGAGAGTTAGCTTTAGCAGTGCGGAGAGCCTCCGTGACACAGAGAAGAGCAGTCTCAGTTGAATGCCCAGTCTTGAAACCTGACTGATTAGGATCAAGAAGGTCATTCTGAGAGAGATAGCAGGAGAGCTGGCCAAGGACGGCACGTTCAAGAGTTTTGGAGAGAAAAGAAAGAAGGGATACTGGTCTGTAGTTGTTGACATCGGAGGGATCGAGTGTAGGTTTTTTCAGAAGGGGTGCAACTCTCGCTCTCTTGAAGACGGAAGGGACGTAGCCAGCGGTCAAGGATGAGTTGATGAGCGAGGTGAGGTAGGGGAGAAGGTCTACGGAAATGGTCTGGAGAAGAGAGGAGGGGATAGGGTCAAGTGGGCAGGTTGTTGGGCGGCCGGCCGTCACAAGACGCGAGATTTCATCTGGAGAGAGAGGGGAGAAAGAGGTCAAAGCACAGGGTAGGGCAGTGTGAGCAGGACCAGCGGTGTCGTTTGACTTAGCAAACGAGGATCGGATATCGTCAACCTTCTTTTCAAAATGGTTGACGAAGTCATCCGCAGAGAGGGAGGAGGGGGGGGGGGAGGGGGAGGAGGATTCAGGAGGGAGGAGAAGGTAGCAAAGAGCTTCCTAGGGTTAGAGGCAGATGCTTGGAATTTAGAGTGGTAGAAAGTGGCTTTAGCAGCAGAGACAGAAGAGGAGAATGTAGAGAGGAGGGAGTGAAAGGATGCCAGGTCCGCAGGGAGGCGAGTTTTCCTCCATTTCCGCTCGGCTGCCCGGAGCCCTGTTCTGTGAGCTCGTAGTGAGTCGTCGAGCCACGGAGCAGGAGGGGAGGACCGAGCCGGCCTGGAGGATAGGGGACAGAGAAAATCAAAGGATGCAGAAAGGGAGGAGAGGAGGGTTGAGGAGGCAGAATCAGGAGATAGGTTGGAGAAGGTTTGAGCAGAGGGAAGAGATGATAGGATGGAAGAGGAGAGAGTAGCGGGAGAGAGAGAGCGAAGATTGGGACGGCGCAATACCATCCGAGTAGGGGCAGAGTGAGAAGTGTTGGATGAGAGCAAGAGGGAAAAGGATACAAGGTAGTGGTCGGAGATTTGGAGGGGAGTTGCAATGAGATTAGTGGAAGAACAGCATCTAGTAAAGATGAGGTCAAGCGTATTGCCTGCCTTGTGAGTAGGGGGGGAAGGTGAGAGGGTGAGGTCAAAAGAGGAGAGGAGTGGAAAGAAGGAGGCAGAGAGGAATGAGTCAAAGGTAGACGTGGGGAGGTTAAAGTCACCCAGAACTGTGAGAGGTGAGCCATCTTCAGGAAAGGAACTTATCAAGGCGTCAAGCTCATTGATGAACTCTCCAAGGGAACCTGGAGGGCGATAAATGATAAGGATGTTAAGCTTGAAAGGGCTGGTAACTGTGACAGCATGGAATTCAAATGAGGAGATAGACAGATGGGTCAGGGGAGAAAGAGAGAATGTCCACTTGGGAGAGATGAGGATTCCAGTGCCACCACCCCGCTGGCTCGATGCTCTAGGGGTATGCGAGAACACGTGGGCAGACGAAGAGAGAGCAGTAGGAGTAGCAGTGTTATCTGTGGTAATCCATGTTTCCGTCAGCGCCAGGAAGTCTAGGGACTGGAGGGTAGCATAGGCTGAGATGAACTCAGCCTTGTTGGCTGCAGACCGGCAGTTCCAGAGGCTGCCGGAGACCTGGAACTCCACGTGGGTCGTGCGCGCTGGGACCACCAGGTTAGAGTGGCAGCGGCCACGCGGTGTGAAGCGTTTGTATGGCCTGTGCAGAGGGGAGAGAACAGGGATAGACAGACACATAGTTGACAAGCTACAGAAGTGTTGTTACTTGTATTATTGTCTCTTGTGTCTTTAGAGAACTTTTTCACTTTGATATCCTTTTTCTTCTGTCCTGGATTAGAATGTTACATCACCAGGTTGTTGTGGATTACTAAAGTATAATATCTCTTACACAGTGGAAGCTGCTGAGAGGAGGACGGCTCATTATAATGGCTGAAAGGAGTCAATGGAACGGTATCAATCACATGGAAACCACATCGTTGATGTGTTTGATACCATTCCATTGACTCTATTCCAGCCATTATTATGAACAGTTCTCCGCTCAACAGCCTCCACTGCTCTTATAACAAATCATAATAACTTTGGCTCGATAGATGCATTTGCACACACATGTGCATGTGTAGCATGTGACAAAAGCAGGATCATATCAAGGATAGTGTGAAAAATGAATACATAAATACTACTTGAAGCGTGATGATGAGTTGATAATTTCAATCAGCTGTGCAGTACTAAGGCAAAAACATATATGTGCACCCCTTTGAGTCCCCAGGACCAGGACTGAGAACCACTGCTCTTCATTGACACATCTTCTTCTGCAAACAGGCTTTCACAGCTCTCTGTATCTCAGGATAGAAAACATCACAAGAAACAGACTTCATTGTGATAAAATTAGACAGCACTGAATATTATGTTACTGTTATCTCTGTCCTCACTTCTTTCTAGGGACTGGAACTACACAATAGTACCTGTTCTATCCAAAAAAAGCCTACTCTCTCCCTTGTTTGACAGTTGGAGCTGCTATCCTTTTACCATCTTCCATGGATGTTAGCTAGCTACCCACAATTGCATTTGTAGATTGTATTTTACAATGATAAATACATCAAGATAGTTTGTTAATATGAAGTTACTGGTGATATTTAATTCACTTAGCTAGCTAGCTATACAGTATGTCAAGTCGGTAGATAGCTAGCTAGCTATGTTAGCAGCCCACTTGAGTAAGCCTGCACTGTAACTAGTTAGCTGATAATAAAACCATTTTTTTACATTTTAAAAATGTATTTCCTTCCTTGAATACGTTCTCCCAGCCATGTGGACGATTGGAAGCAGGGAAGCAAAGTTTGTTTGTCACCAGATCATTTACTATTTACCTGTGAATACATTTCATGAAATGGAGAATGGATTAAACTATTTCCCCATTTAATAACCAGACCTTCATACAAACGTGCTATGCTGAATTCTTGATGCACAACCAAACTGCTGCCAGCACGCCCATAAGCGAGCCAGGATAATGGCTACACGGCCCCCTCCACCTTTGACTGTTCCTGATGATCTTGGAACAGAGGAGCCAGCACAGGTTAGCCTAGGATCCTACCCTAGTTGCAGGTTTTCTGACAAAAAACGCTCATTTAATTGCAACTGGTTCATAGGAAGAGAATGGCTGGTATACTCAGTTACTGCAGATGCAGCATTTTCTTTCCCATGTCGAAAGTTACAGTTGAAGTCGGAAGTTTACATACACCTTAGCCAAATACATTTAAACTCAGTTTTCAACATTCCTGACATTTAATCCTAGTAAAAATTCCCTGTCTTAGGTCAGTTAGGATCATCACTTTATTTTAAGAATGTGTAATGTCAGAATAATAGTAGAGAGAATGTATTATTTCAGCTTTTATGTTTTTCATCACATTTCCAGTGGGTCAGAAGTTTGCATACACTCAATTAGTATTTGGTAGCATTGCCTTTAAATTGTTTAACTTGGGCCAAGCGTTTCGGGTTGCCTTCCACAAGCTTCCCACAATAGGTTGGGTGAATTTTGGCCCATTCCTCTTGAAACAGCTGGTGTAACTGAGTCAGGATTGTAGGCCTCCTTGCTCGCATACACTTTTTCAGTTCTGCCCATACATTTTCTACGGGATTGAGGTCAGGGCTTTGTGATGGCCACTCCAATACCTTGACTTTGTTGTCATTAAGCCATTTTGCCACAACTTTGGAAGTATGCTTGAGGTCATTGTCCATTTGGAAGACCCATTTGCGACCAAGCTTTAACTTCCTGACTGATGTCTTGAGATGTTGCTTCAATATATCCACATCATTTTACTGCCTCATGATGCCATCTATTTTATGAAGTGCACCAGTCCCTCCTGCAGCAAAGCACACCCATAACATGATGCTGCCACCCCCGTGCTTCACGGTTGGGATGGTGCTCGTCGGCTTGTAAGCCTCCCCTTTTTCCTCCAAACATAACGATGGTCATTATGGCCAAACAGTTCTATTTTTCTTTCATCAGACCAGAGGACATTTCTCCAAAAAGTTGGATCTTTGTCCCCATGTGCAGTTGCAAACCGTAGTCTGTTTTTTTATGGTGGTTTTGGAGCAGTGGCTTCTTCCTTGCTGAGCGGCCTTTCAGGTTATGTCGATATAGGACACACTTTACTGTGGATATAGATACTTTTGTACCTGTTTCCTCCAGCATCTTCACAAGGTCCTTTGCTGTTGTTCTGGGATTGATTTGCACGTTTCACACCAAAGTACGTTCATCTCTAGGAGACAGAACGCGTCTCCTTCCTGAGCGGTATGACGGCTGTGAGGTCCCATGGTGTTTTTGAAGGTAGGCCTTCAAATACATCCACAGGTACACCTCCAATTGACTCAAATGATGTCAATTAGCCTATCAGAAGCTTCTAAAGCCATGACATCATTTTCAGGATTTTTCCAAGCTGTTTAAAGGCACAGTCAACTGGAATTCTGACCCACTGGAATTGTGATACAGTGAAATATAAGTGAAATAATCTGTCAGTAAACGATTGTTGAAAAATTTGAAAGTAGACGTAATTGCCGACTTGCCAAAATGATAGTCTGTTAACAAGAAATTTGTGGAGTGGTTGAAAAACAAGTTTATTGACTCCAACCTAAGTGTATATAAACTTCTGACTTGAACTGTATGTGTCCGCAATTTTGGACAATATTGAGTTCCTTGTTTTAAATCAGCAACCACTGATGGCGACATTGGATGCAATAGAGTCAACCGGGGAGGGGGACAGTGGACTTTTTCTGTTTACGATATGCTCTCTGAAAATACAAGGAGCTTGCCAAGGTGTTTAGCATCATACCCCACAATGCCACATACACATCACACAATGTTCAACATACAATCATATGGCTCTTGTGTGAGATTGTCACTGATTAAGCTACATGGGAAAACTTTGACCAAAATTAGCACAGAAGAAGCATGCTACACTTGAGAAAATCTCAACTAATCCAACTCGCTTTTGATTGGGATCTTACAAGAAGATTTCAAGGAGAATTGAATGATCCATCGATTACTCGGGAAGTGCCACAGAGAATCAAGGAGGCTGCAAATGTTCTGAAAATGTAAGACACAATTTAGCTAGTTAGTTTTATAAAAATATTGCTTTAGTGTGGAGGGTGCTGTCCATAGAGTGCAGCAGCTATTTCTCACCAATCTGTTACTTCTTGGTCCAAAACATTTGAGATTGGGAACATGTTCATGGTAGGCCGGCCATGCATAATTTATTACACTGGTCGAATTTGCGTCACAGAAGTGTATTGTGCCATATCACAACCTGTTGCTTATCTCATGAGAGTCATGCGTTTCCATGTTTGAAGCGGGCCTATAGGCCTATTTATTTGTCAAGACAGCTGTGCATGGCTGCATCTCACTGTAGTAGGCTGTAGGCTGTAGGCTGCATCTCACTGTAGTAGGCTGTAGGCTGTAGGCTGCATCTCACTGTAGTAGGCTGTAGGCTATATTTTGATCTTCATTCGCCTTTTGTTTACTGTGTTTG
This sequence comes from Salmo salar, assembly GCF_965601325.2. NCBI lineage: Eukaryota > Metazoa > Chordata > Actinopteri > Salmoniformes > Salmonidae > Salmo > Salmo salar. The sequence goes on along the minus strand of NC_138303.1, from coordinate 19,926,546 downwards.
TTTACTGTTAATGTAACAAGCCTACATATAGACTGTGTCATGCATTTACCGATCTGATATTTTGTTTACTAGGCCGACTACATGATGTTGCTGTTTGATTATGTTCGCATTCATTCGTTCGCAAACGCAGTTCTGCCGGTATTCTAAGCCAAATGGCTATTCAGTATTTTTATTTGCATGCATGAATAACTAGGCTACTACTTTCAGCATTTAGTTTGCATAATTTTGGTAAAACCGCTGTGTGTACTACTGCATATACATAGGCTGTTTGTGAAAGGGGAATTACCCTATCTATCTTGTAGCCTATATTAATTACCAAAATGACCTTGCTTTAGTGTGTAGGGTGCTGTCCATTGTGCTGGAACAGTGCAGTGGAGATAGGTTGGAGTGAAATCTGTAGCCTGACTGTCACTTCAAAAGCATTTAATTACTTGGCAAAAAACTCTGCAAATAGCACTGCTGGGTGATCTGAAAAGTTATAGCAAAAATGTTTATCTTTATCTGTAGAAATTATGAGTCAGAAAGGTTCAGAACTTTTGTGAAACAACAAAGCACAGTTGAAAAATATATGGCAAATAGAAATCAAATCAAAACTGGATGGTGTTCAGAGATGGGAGGGGTTGCGGGGAGCTAACGGGTGGGACTAAAAATAACAAAAATAACAGGATAACTAATGTAAAATATACTGCGTCCGTAAAATGTATAAAAGGTTCAGAACTTTTCTTTTTCTACACTGTAGAATAAAAGAGAAGACATCAAAACTATGACACATATGGAATCATGTAGTAACCAAAAAAGTGTTAAACAAATCTAAATATATTTATATTTGAGATTCTTCAAAGTAGCTATCCTTTGACTTAACAACATTTTACAATGTAGAAAATAGTAAAAATAAAGAAAAACGCTTGAATGAGTAGGTGTGTCCAAACTTTTGACTGGTACTGTATGCATGTGGACACCTTAACTTAACCATTCAGAATGCATGCCTAACCTTAACATTTGAGATGTTTTTGTGTAAACCCTATCCCAAACCTTAACTCTAAACTTGGAGTGAGGTGCAGCAGGACTGCAACCCCAACCCCAGGAAAAATCTGAAGTCAAATTGTCAAACCGTAAGATGTTGTTTCAATCCCAGTTCTAACCCCTCGTTTTGTAATTTTAGTTTTTCCGCTAATTAATTTGTTTTACCTTTATTTAACTAGACAAGTCAGTTAAGAACAAATTCTTATTTGCAATGACAGCCTACCCCGGCCAAACCTGGACGACGCTGGGCCAAATGTACGCCGCTCTATGGGACTCCCAATCACGGCTGGATGTGATACAGCCTGGATTATAACCCTAACCTGAACAAGGATCGGACCCTTTTTTTCAATTTTCGCCTAAAATGACATACCCAAATCTAACTGCCTGTAGCTCAGGAACTGAAGCAAGGATATGCATATTCTTGATAGAATTTGAAAGGAAACACTTTGAATTTAGTGGAAATGTGAAATTAATGTAGGACAATATAACACGTTAGATCTGGTAAAAGATAATACAAACAAAAAAAACATGTTTTTTAAAATTATTTTTCATCTTTGAAATGCAAGAGAAAGGCCAGATAGGATCCTAGGTGTAATTTAGATTTTGTCCACGAGATGGCAGAAGTGTGTGTGCAAAGTTTCAGACTGATCCAGTGAAGAATTGCCTCACTACATAATATTTTGCATCAAGTCTGCCAGGAGTTTGCTCAAATGTGCTGAATTGGTCAATTTATACATTTTCAAGTACATAACTGTAGAGAACATACAAAAATCCTATGGCAATAAAACATTTAAGTTTACACACTCCCAGGAATGTCATACATGATGGATCATTAGCTTCCCTACAGAAAAGACACTAACCTTCACACATCTAGATGGCCGGGTGGGGTGGGTGTAGAGCCAGAGACAGCAGTGGGGTCAAACTGTACAACCCAGTTCCTGCATTTGAATTTAAAAATAGATTTTTTCTAACAAAACTACACTACATTTTATCTCTGGGACCCTCAGGATGACAAATCAGAGCAAGATTACTGAATGTAAGTAAATTATTTACCTTCAGAGGAGAATGTATCAAACCAGTTGCCATGATAAAAGTGTTTTGTTGTTGTGCACTATCCTCAAATAACAGATTGGTATTTTTTTTTCTTCTGTAATAGCTATTGTAAATTGGACACTGCAGTTAGATTAACAAGAATTTAAGCTTTCTGCCCATATAAGACATGTCCCGGAAAGTTGGCTGTTGTATCATAAGGTGAATCCACCAATTTGTAAGTCGCTCTGGATAAGAGCGTCTGGTAAATGACTTAAATGTAAATGTAAATGTAAATGTATACAATGTTTTTTAGTCACATCATCGCATATTGAGCAACAACCGTCCTGTTTTAGGGACACCGATCCCGTAGACATTATTAAAGCTAACCTTAAACAGTTTACTGACAGCTAATAGACGGCAACACACTTTGTAATTAAAACGGCAACACACCCCATAATCTACTGACAGCACCACATTCCGTCATCTCTGTTGCCTGCAGTTACTGTCTCCATTTGCCTTAGAGATTGCGTTGAATAAATAGCAGAACTCTTGAAACTATGACTGTGTCACTAAGGCCTGTGTCACTAAGGTAGGCCACGATACTTCCAATACAATTTTAGAAGATGACTGGCAGAAGGAATATGAAAACGTTGGGACTCCCTCTTTACGTCTCTGATCTCTCTGTAGCTATCCTCTCTCTGTCCTCTTATCCTTGCTTCTCTCCTGTGAAACAGTCTCATATTTTGCTGTCAGTGCAATTTGAACCAACCACAGGATACATAGACAACAAGAAAATGCAAACACACACACACACACACACACACACACACACACACACACACACACACACACACACACACACACACACACACACACACACACACACACACACACACACACACACACACACACACACACACACACCACAAGTCTAGGGGGTACATGTTAGAACACATTACTGACTGCCCCTCATACTCAGATACTGTTGTTACATCAGCCCAATTTGTTTCCTTAGTAGCGACCACATTATTTACACGCACACACACACACACACACACACACACACACACACACACACACTACATTATTCCGATATACCCTTGAGGTGGTCTCAAGTTCATTTGTTGGGGGTGCAGAGATGCTGGATGATATTAGTGGAGTGAGGTGTGTGTGTGTGTGTGTGTGTGTGTGTGTGTGTGTGTGTGTGTGTGTGTGTGTGTGTGTGTGTGTGTGTGTGTGTGTGTTAGTAGAAGAGAGGTCACTGTGCTTTAAACATGCTTTTATTGCGTGTTCATTTATTTACATAGAGCACAGGTTCTGGTTCTGACAGCAATAACGAAGGAAGGGAGAATACAGAAAAGACATGGAGGGAGGGAGGAAGGAGGAGGGAAGGAGAGGGAGGAGAGGCAGAGGATAGCCCTATTGAACTACAAGTCTCATGATCCTTTCTGTTGGTCAACAGAAGTCATATTTGTTGTGATGAACAACTGTTGTGGAAAGTTTTTTTTTAAAATCTGAGTATCTCAAAGAATGGAAATCAAGTGGTTGTCCACCTCTCTCCATCCCTCCCTCTCTTTCATACCTGCATGTAAGTGTCTGTGAACAGTGTGACACCTCCTCTCCTCCCCTCCTCCCCCCACCATCTCTTTAAGTCAGTGGTTCCGTTTGGCTGTGTAGTGGTGTCCCACTATTGATCCCTTTCTGGTTAATATTCATAAAGTCTATATCAGCAGCTAGCCACCCCCCGCCTAGCTAAGTCCATTCTCATTGATCAGTATCGGCTTTCCCCGACCGACGCACATCGATCCCATTCAACTCATGCTCAAGGTCTCCTCAAATATATTCACCTCACAATGAAGTCCTCTTCTTTGCACCGCTCGCAATTCATATTACACATTTTTGTATCATCTCAGCTGTGGTGCAATTACTCTCCTGTTCTCATTGTAACCAATAAAACCTGATTCCAGCACAATGAGATCTCAACAGAATATTGGAAAGCTATATTTATGTTTCACTAATATAGCTTGAACATGTTTCCAAAATAAAACGGTTTAGAGCAGGGGTTTTCTCTGGCCATGGAGATCCACATAGTCATTAAAACAGGTGTATTGATGCTTGAATACGATTAAGGTGTGCTACCCATATAATATGTTATCTCCAGGATTAGTTACGAAAGCTGCCCTATTGTGCATGCACGCAAGTGTATATGATGGGTGAGTGGGGTAGTTATTAGTTATTGCCCTCAGAGCATTCCAAGCAGAGGTAAACTGATTTAATGTAGTGGTTTAGAATGAGCTGCAAGCTGGAGAGAGACCTAGTGAACTGCTCCACCAGACACTCTTCTCTCTCTCTCTCTCTCTCTCTCTCTCTCTCTTCTCTGTCTCCCCCTCTCTCTCTCTCTCTCTCTTCTCTCTGTCTCGCTCTTCTCTCTGTCTCTCTCTTTTCTCTCTCTCTTTTCTCTGTTTCCCCTCCTCTCTCTCTCTTTTCTGTCTCCCCTTTCTCTGTCTCTCCCTTTTCACTGTCTCTCTGTCTCTCTCTCTGTACCCCCCCTTTCTCTCTCTTCTCTCAGTCTCTCTCTGTCTCCCTTTCTCTCTCTCGCTCACTTTCTGTCTCTCACTCTCTCTCCCCATCTCTCTCTCTCTCTCTCTCTGTCTGTCTCGCTCTCTCTGTCTCTCGCTCTACCTTTGTCTCTTTCTCTCAATCTTCCTCTCTCTCTCTCTCTTTCTTTCTCTCTCTCTCTCCCTCTCTCTCTCGCTCTCTCGTAGCCTGTGGCCAGTCGTCTGCATGGGTAATCATACTATTGTGTTAATTACCACTTCACAGCCAGCCCTCTAGCCAACATACACACAAATATGCACCGTGAAACACACACAGAAACACACACTGTCTTGGAAACTGTCTTGCCTTCCTCTGAATCTGTGCTTGGGTTGTAACAGCTATTTCCTGTGAAGTCAAAATTACTGCGTGGGAAGACACACACCTGTATGCATAACATAGATGTATACTTACAATATAATGTATACGAACACACAAGCCCAAATGCATACAGTCATAGAGAAAGACAGAGCAACACACACACACGACCCCGGCTGCATAATTCATCCTCCCAAATTGGAAGCACCAGTTGTGTGCACACAATAAAATGGGATGAATTTGTCAGAAACCTCCCAAGCGCCAAAAATATGACAAATTTAATCATTCCACAGAATAAAAATTCACAAGGAAATGTACAAAATCAATATTTTATGCTACTTACTGTACCTATTCTTTATTACAAACCTATTCAGGAACAAGCATTAATAATTAAACTGACGGTGGGGTGCAGGGGAAAGGGAGGATGGGATGGGCATTGTGAAGTCAGACCTGCGAGTTCAAAAGCAATACTATTTCATTCATGTTTAAAGGGACTTTTTTGTTTCTGTAAGAGCAAGTGAAGCAGTTTTGAAACGGGGAAAACCGCTTTGATAGATTGAGTGTTCCAAAGTGCCAAGCGGCTGTCAACATAAATAGCAATAAAAAAGTATGAGAAATGTTTTAAACTGGAGTTTTCAAGGTTATGGCCCATAGTGATGATTTGAAGGTAGGCCTCTTTCATTCTTTCTTTCTTTCTTTCTTTCTTTCTTTCTTTCTTTCTTTCTTTCTTTCTTTCTTTCTTTCTTTCTTTCTTTCTTTCTTTCTTTCTTTCTTTCTTTCTTTCTTTCTTTCTTTCTTTCTTTCTTTCTTTCTTTCTTTCTTTCTGTCTTTCTTTCTTTCTTTCTTTCTCTCTCTCTCTTGGTCTTTCTTTCTTTCTTTCTCTCTCTCTTGGTCTCTCTTTCTCTATCTCTCTCACTCTCTCACTCTCTCTCTGCTGCACTCATTATGCAAGGGGAGTCAAGTGTGTGCTACAATGTCTGTGTGTGTGCGTGTGTGCATGCGTGCATGTGTATGTGTGTGTACCTGCATGCTTGCTTGTGTGTGTGTCCATGTGTATTCCTGCAGGTTGGTATGGCATGAGTGTAAGCACAATATAGAGTGGGTGTGGGTTTTTGCGTGTGAGTAAAACCCAATGCTTCTCAGTAATAGTTGAAATAGCAGAGCTTTGCCGTGCTTGGTCCAACACACCTGCTGTGTTGACTGTTACAGCACTTTGCTTTCCTTCATTCCTCTGTCCTTTCTTTTCTCTCTTTTTCCTTTTCTCTCTACTTCTCAGCATTTTACCTTCACGATATATTCTATCTCTATGGCTCTCTAACTTCTTTTCTAGCTTTTCACCATCCTGTCCTCTTTCTCTTACACTTCCCCAGATGCCACTTTAGAATATTGCGAGGCCCCCACAGTTTCTCCGGGTGTTGGTTCTTCTCATGGAACACTCTGTCTAACAACTGTGACCCGTTTCAGGAAGCTAGGCTTATGTCGCAGGCGAAGTAGTGTCATTTTATCAAAATGCGTGTTTTTGGCAGAAATGCCTTCTGGAACATGTGGACTTTACTGTGCCTTAATAACAAACTTGTAATCCATCTGTAAATACAAATAACATTGTTAAATTACAAGCCTAGTTGGTTTAGCCACAAAAAAGTTAGGAACCTTCCCGCTAGCCATGATTGACTGAGATAATGGATGGGCTGGACATGTCGGGAGATGATTTTGGATTCGTCTGCCATGTACCATGCTTCTGTCTATAACATGAGCTGTTCAGTAGGTGTTGACAGTCCTTTCTATTGCAGTGTTTTTGAAAGATGTAACGTTAGCCATCGAGAACTACAAAAGGTTTGCTAATTTTCTCAACAACATTGATGCCCTGAATTTAGCAGACGCTATCGACAGATCAGTTGGAAAAAGTTGTGATGGGCTACTTTGTACAAATGCCACGATTAGTGTGAACCGGAGTGATTGACACACAGCTGGTGAAGCAAGATGTACTGTAGCTACAAACAAAACTAAGTTAAATGGTTCCACTCTGCCGTGCAGCGTTCATCCATGTACATGGGCAAGAGTCTAGCTACATTTTCAGATATTATAAGTTTGTCAGAAAGTCATTTTCATTGCAAGTTAAAGCGTACTGTTAGCTCGCTAGAGAACGTTAGCTTGCTGACTCGCTAGCTAATGTTACGTGTATCTGTGAAGTAATATTATTTGAATCAGAAAACCATTTGCATTTATAGTTATAGCCTAATGTTAGCTAGCTAACATTGAACCTAGTTGGTTAGCTTTAGCGACCTGCAGATTCATACTACTGCTATGACAATGTTTGTACTGGTGGCAGTACTGTATGAGTTGGGACTATGCCGGTTCATTGTTTAGCTTGTTAGCTAAACAAAAGACTCCACTTCACCAGATGATTACATGACTCATCAAGTTAGCCAGGTGTGTCTGGGGGTGATTACGGCCATCTATTGTATTTCATGAACATGTGTACATGTCTAGACAATAGTGACCCATCCACTAAGCTAGATGTGGCTGAGGGGTGGTTATAGCATTTCTTTCACATGACCATTCAATTTAGACAAGTGTGTCTGGGTAAGTGGCATCTTATAATTATAAAATATGAATAAAATATTTTTATCTGGACACTTCCTGTTTTTTGATATTGCTACTATGCAAGTAGCCATTTCACTGTACCATTTACAGCTTCTGAATCATGTGCATGTGACAAATAAACATAGATTTTATTTGATATAGTGTGTGTTTACCAGAGGCGATAATGTGAAAAACAACATTACCTGCACCAAAGTCAGATTAGGATATAGGCCAAGGACTAGATAAAGTGTATTTTTACCTGGAGTTTTTCCTTATTGTAGGCTACTACTTTTACCACTTTTAGTCTTGAACTCTTTGGTTGTTTACTACACTACTCACTCTGTTTAGCACATGGCCTCACATGTGAATCCTTAAAGAGATGGGTGGGGCTAAGGCTTAAGAGGGTGTGAGCGATGTTGAATAGGTGTAGACAAAATAGGAGCTCTACAGTAAGTGTACCAAAACATTCAAGGGCCATTTTCTCAAAAGTGGGGTTACAAGTTTATTAACTTTCAAATAATAATTACTTTCCCTTTGTTCCTCAACTGCAGTGTATGATATACCATTCTCTAGCTCTGAGTCTCTACTTTTATCCAATGTAAAAAACAACATTTAAAATGTTGTTACATAGGACCGAATCCAGGTGATGGGTCACACAACTATGTTCTCTGCAGGTTATACAAACATAACACACATGCATAGATCTTCTCTCTGAGTGGGAACAATAATGGAGGAAATATGTTCTCTTCCACAATTTTGAGTTTGTGTCACTCACACATCCTTCCATCTCCCAGTCTCTGTCTCTCTCTATCTCCATATCTCCAAGTCTCTCTCTACCTCCATATATCCCAGTCTCTGTCTCTCTACCTCCAAATATCCCAGTCTCTGTCTCTCTACCTTCATATATCCCAGTATGTGTCTCTACCTCCATATCTCCCAGTCTGTCTCTCCATATCTCCCAGTCTCTCTCTATCTCCATATATCCCAGTCTCAGGCTCTCTCTACCTCCATATATCCCAGTCTCTGGCTCTCTACCTCCATATCTCCCAGTCTGTCTCTCTCTACCTCCATGTATCCCAGTCTCTGGCTCTCTCTAACTCCATATCTTCCAGTCTCTGTCTCTCTCTACCTCCATATATCCATTTTCCCTCTCTCAAACAAAGTCAAGGCCCGACGATTCTCTCTTCTATGATAACACTGCATCCTCTCCCAATCTCCTCCCCTACTACCCATCTCATTCTCTTTCTTGCTCTTTCGCTCTCTCGCTCTCTCACTCTCTCGCTCTCCTCCCCCTCTCCTTTGTCTGTCTTTCTCCCAGTGGAGGTTTAGAGGTGGATCCAGGGCCCCAGGCTCTAATTGCTGGTGAATGGAGTGTTTTCATGGGATGTTAGGCAGTGCCCTCCCCTAGATTAGCACGCTTACACACACACACACACACACACACACACACACACACACACACACACACACACACACACACACACACACACACACACACACACACACACACACACACACACACACACACACACACAGAGAAATAGAGAGAGAGAGAGAGAGAGAGAGAGAGAGAGAGAGAGAGAGAGAGAGAGAGAGAGAGAGAGAGGGCCAACCCCTGGATTACTGCATTCACTCATGGGGAGAAGAGGCTGATTTGAACTGACAGCCACACTACATCCCAATGGAAAGGACCTGCTGGATTCACACACACGTATACATACTCACACACGCACACACATAAGCATGTGAATACACATGCACACTCACAAACTTGCAAATACACAAACAATTGTATACACACGCACATTGCACACAAACACACACACACATACACACATAAACTCACTCGCACACACGCCAGTCTCCCCAGTGGAGTCCTTGCGCTGCAGCAGACATATGGAGAGAATCATGTGTTAACAGGGCGTACTGATTAACACATCTGGATGGTGGGGGAGAGAGGGAGGGAAACGGAGAGAGAGAGGGGAAGAGGGAGAGGGAGCAGCAGGGAGGGGAGAGAAAAGGAGATAAGGGTGGGTAGAGTGGGAGGGAGGAAGAGAGAAGGAGAGAAGAGGGAGGGGACACTGGGAGGATGGGAAGGAGGAGGAGAAGGAACATGTACATACACCCACCGTCCCAGGACTGTCTGGCAAAATACTCACAGCCTCATTTAGACTGGTGGAAACTGTGTTCTTACCATCAATACTTTGAGATGAAAGAGTGAGTGAGAGCAACAGATGGAGAAAGAGAATGGTAATTCTGGACAGTGAGACAGAGAGATAGATGTAAGAGGGGAAAGAGAGAGAGAGAGAGATAGAGAGAGAGAGAGCGGGTGGGAGAGGGAGAGGGAGAGAGCGAGAGAGAGAGAGAGAGAGAGAGAGAGAGGGGGTGGGGGGGGGAGGGAGGGAGATGGAGAGTGAGAGAAGGAAGCAGATAGATTTAAAAGGGTAGATAGAGAGATAGAGTCCCTGTCTCCTCTCCCTCAGGCCCTCCTCTGTGTTGTGTGTGTTCATGTCAGAGGCAGTGGGCTGTGCCATGGCACCATGTTACCATATGCTCTCCACAATCCACTGAGACACACACACAGAGCAGCCACACACACAGACACACAGAAACACATGCACACACAGACATACACACAGACAGACAGAAACAAACACGTAAACATGCATCCATGCACAAGTATAGAGCCATTCCAGACACAAAGAATAATAATAAATAAAGACAAATTATATTATTCAAGAAAACGTTTAAAGAAGCCAAGAAAATATGGACAAGTTCATCTCCATCCAAACCAAGGGGATGGAGGCAAATGTATTGTTGGCAGCTTGTGGTTCTGACTGTGTTTCAAACCTCATGACCCTATATGAGAGAGAGAAACAGACAGACAAAGAGACAGAGAGGAACAGAAAGAGGGAAAACAGATAGACAGAGACAGATAGAAGCAGAAAGACAGAGAGAGAGACAGACAGATAGAGACACAAAGAGACAAAAACAGAGAGAGAGAAACAAAGAAACAGAGAAGCAGAGAGATAAAGAGACACTGAATGTTTCTCAGACCAACCGAGTCTTCACCATGTATTTCCTGTAATCCACCACTATGCCATCATATCATGGGAAAGTAATGCCAATCCTGAGTCAACAGTTTTATTCAAACGCTCACTCAACGTTATCATGCTATGATTCTGCTGACGAGCATTCCTGATGCTCTCAACTTACAGCTGTCCCTGAATTCCCATGGGAGACATGACTGACAGATAGACTTCCTCAACTCAATATGTCAGGAAAACGCAACATCATTGCAAGATCTTTGTCAAACATTGTAACAGCATAAATGCAACAACTAGACCACGAATCCTCTTCTCAGTTATTGTTGAACATGTAGACAGTGGCATTAAATGCTGTAGGTCATAAGACAGAAACTGCTATGTGCTGTCTCAGGGACTGAGCTATGGACTGATCATTATCAGTATTCATGTTTGTTTTTCCGTGGTTTATGACAGGAGTCAGCAACTGCCAAAACCGGCCCACAAGTTATTTTTTGTTGGCCCCCATCCCTACTCTAATTGGAGTGAAATAACGGACAACAATATTCTACTGCTACTTACAGCTATTTCGCTCACATCTACAGTACCTGTAGTTAAATCGTTATACATATATTCCTCATTCCCTCTTCCTCAGGATATTCATCCACAGCAGCCAATCCACCATTCATTCTGATCTTAACTCCAACCCTCTGATGTCCACAGATTAACCTATCTTTCCCAATATAATGGCATATTGCTCTTTCCTTCTGCAGTACATCACTCCATTTTACTTTGATGTCTTCTGACGATATAGCCCTGAAAATAAATACTTTGCTCGAGAGTATAATGATATTTCCCATTGACTGATCATGGTTTGTCAGATCCCTTAACAATAGAGTTTGCAGGTCAATCTGAACCCTGATATTATGACATAACAACCATTCCTGGACCTGACTCAGAAAGCGAGCCACCGATGGACAGTACCAGAAAATATGTTCTATAGATTCTGTTTCCAGGTGGCAGAGTCTGCACAAGGTTGACTGTTCAATGCCCCATATATTGAGCATTCTTTTTTCAAGTATTTTACATAATAGCTTAAATTGAAACGAACGGATTGATGTGTCAACTGTTGTTTTATACACTGAATATACCAAACATTAGGAACACATTCCTAATATTGAGCCATTTGGAAGACCCATTTTCGACCAAGATTTAACATCCTGACTGATGTCTTGAGATGTTGCTTCAATATATCCACATCATTTTCCTGCCTCATGATGCAATCTATTTTGTGAAGTGCACCAGTCCCTCCTGCAGCAAAGCACCCCCACAACATGATGCTGCCACCCCCGTGCTTCACGGATGGGATGGTGTTCTTCGGCTTGCAAGCCTCCCCCTTTTTCCTCCAAACATAACGATGGTCATTATGGCCAAACAGTTCTATTTTTCTTTCATCAGACCAGAGGACATTTCTCCAAAAAGTTCGATCTTTGTCCCCATGTGTAGTAGCAAACTGTAGTCTGGCTTTTTTATGGTGGTTTTGGAGCAGTGGCTTCTTCCTTGCTGAGCGGCCTTTCAGGTTATGTCGATATAGGACTCATTTTACTGTGGATATAGATACTTTTGTACCTGTTTCCTCCAGCATCTTCACAAGGTCCTTTGCTGTTGTTCTGGGATTGATTTGCACTTTTCACACCAAAGTACGTTAATCTCTAGGAGACAGAACGTGTCTCCTTCCTGAGCGGTACGACGGCTACGTGGTCCCATGGTGTTTATACTTTCATACTATTGTTTGTACAGATGGACATCATACCTTCAGGCGTTTGGAAATTGCTCCCAAGGATGAACCAGACCTGTGGAGGGCCACATTTATTTTTACTGAGGTCTTTGCTGATTTCTATTGATTTTCCCATGATGTCAAGCAAAGAGGCACTGAGTTTGAAGGTATGCCTTGAAATACATCCACAGTTACACCTCCAATTGACTCAAATTATGTCAATTAGCCTATCAGAAGTTTCTAAAGCTATGATATAATTTTCAGGATTTTTCCAAGCTGTTTAAAGGCACAGTCAACTTAGTGTATGTAAACTTCTATCCCACTGGAATTGTGATACAGTGAATTTTAAGTGAAATAATCTGTCTGTAAACAATTGTTGGAAAAATGACTTGTGTCATGCACATAGAAGACGTCCTAACCGACTTGCCAAAACTATAGTTTGTTAACAAGACATTTGTGGAGTGGTTGAAAAATTAGTTTTAATGACTCCAACCTAAGTCTATGTAAACTTCCAACTTCAACTGTGGGTGCAGGATTGAGTAATCGGGTGGTAGCCTTCTAGTGATGACTATTTAACAGTCTGATGGCCTTGCGATAGAAGCTGCTTTTCACCTTCTCCACAGCGATCTCATCCATGTGGATTGGGGTGTGCTCCCTCTGTTGTCTCCTGAAGTCCACAATCAGCTCCTTAGTTTTTTTGACGTTGAGGGAGAGGTTATTTTCCTGGCACCACTCCGCCTGGACCCTCACCTCCTCCCTGTAGGCTGTCATTGTTGGTAATCAGGCTTACAACTATTGTGTCGTCTGCAAACTTGATGATTGAGTTGAAGGTGTGCATGGCCACACAGTCATGGGTGAACAGAGAGTACAGAAGTGGGCTGAGCACACACCCTTGTGTTGAGGATCAGCATAGTGGAGGTGTTGTTTCCTACCTTCACCACCTGGTGGCGGCCCGTCAGGAAGTCCAGGACCCAGTTGCACAGGGCAAGGTTCAAACCCAAGACCCCGAGCTTAACGTCTATGGGCTAGGTGGCCAGTGAAATATCAGGGCGAAAAATTCAAAAACAACAAAATGTCATAATTCAACTTTCTCAAACATACAACTATTTTACACCATTTTAAAGATACACTTCTTGTTAACCTGTTGGGGCTAGTGGGCAGTATTTGCACGGCTGGATAAAAAACGCACCCGATTTAAACTGGTTACTACTCTTGCCCAGAAACGAGAATATGCATATAATTAGTCGATTTGGATAGAAAACACTCTAATTTTTCTAAAACTGTTTGAATGGTGTCTGTGAGTATAACAGAACTCATATGGCAGGCCAAAACCTGAGAAAAGTCCATACAAGAAGTGCCCTGTCTGACAATTTCTTGTCCTTCTGTTGCATCTCTATCAAAAATACAGCATCTCTGCTGTAATGTGACATTTTCTAAGGCTTCCATTGGCTCTCAGAAAGTGGAATGACGTGTCTCCTGTCTCTGGGCGAAGAACAGCAGGAGATTTTGTGAGTGGTCAGGCTGGCAACAGTGACACTGGAGATGCGCGTTCATGAGAATTCTCAATTTCTTTCTTTCAGCCTTTGAATGAATTCAACATCGCCCGGTTGGAATATTATTGCTATTTTACAAGAAAAATAGCATAAAAATTGATTTTAAACAGCGTTTGACATGCTTCGAAATACGGTAATGGAATATTTTGAAATTCTTTGTCACAAAATGCGCTTGCGCGTCACCCTTCGGATAGAGACCTGAACGTATGAACAAAACGGAGCTATTTGAATATAACTATGGATTATTTGGAACCAAAACAACATTTGTTGTTGAAGTAGAAGTCCTGGGAGTGCATTCTGACGAATAACAGCAAAGGTAATCCAATTTTTCTTATATTAATTCTGAGTTTAGTGAGCGCCAAACTTGTGGTTAGATTAACGAGAGTCTTAACGAGAGTCTTGTCTTTAAAATGGTGTAAAATAGTCATATGTTTGAGAAATTGAAGTTATAGCATTTTTGAGGTATTTGTATTTCGCGCCACGCGATTCCACTGGCTGTTGACTAGGTGGGACGCAAGCATCCCACCTAGCCCAGGGAAGTTAATCTAACCACATTGTCCGATTTCAAAAAGGCTTTACAGCGAAAGCAAAACATTAAATTATGTTAGGAGAGTACATAGACAAAAATAATCACACAGCCATTTTCCAAGCAAGGACATGTCAATAAAACCCAAAAAACAGCGAATTGAAGCACTAACCTTTGACGATCTTCATCAGATGAAACTCCTAGGACATCATGTTACACAATACATGTATGTTTTGTTCGATAAAGTTCATATTTATATACAAAAACAGCATTTTACATTGGCACGTGATATTCAGAAAATGTATTCCCCCCAAAACGTCCGGTGAATGTGTACATCAATTTACAAAAATACTCGTCATAAACATTGACAAAATACATAACAATTATTTTAAGAATTATAGATAGACTACTCCTTTAAGCAACCGCTGTGTCAGATTTTAAAATAGCTTTACGGAGAAAGCACATTTTTCAATATTCTGAGTACATAGCTCAGCCATCACGGCGAGCTATTCAGACACCCGTCAAATTCGGGGCAACCTAAACTCAGAATTCGTATTAGAAATATTTTATTACCTTTGCTGATCTTCATCAGAATGCACTCCCAGGACTGCTACTTCCACAAGAAATGTTGTTTTTGTTCCAAATCATCCATATTTATGTCCAAATACCTCCGTTCTGTTCGTGTGTACAGATCACTTATCCAAAGGCATAACGCGCGAGTGCGGAACGAGAGACGAAAAGTCAAAATGTTCCATTACCGTACTTAGAAGCATGTCAAATGCTGTTTAAAATCAGTCTTTATGGTATTTTTTATGTTAAATTGCGATAATATTCCAACTGGACAATAGCATATTCATTGAAGAAGAAAAAGAAGGAGGAGAGCGCTAGCGGGACCGAGCATATCCAATCCCTTTGTTGCCAGGCAGACCACTCAGTAACTGAGCTCCTATACTCTGCCCAGTGACAGGAAAATGCTCAACCCACTTTCTGAAGGCTTTAGACAGCCAATGGAAGCCTTAGGAAGTGCAACGTCCCCCACAGACACTGGAGCTTCGATAGAGAATCAAAAGAAGAACTACAATTCTTAGACTTTTCACTTCCTGCTTGGATGTTTCTCAGGTTTTGGCCTGCCATATGAGTTATGTTATACTCACAGACACCATTCAAACAGTTTTCGAAACTTCAGAGTGTTTTCTATCCAAATCTACTAATATTATGCATATTCTAGTTTCTGGTCCAGAGTAGTAACCTGTTT
This sequence comes from Salmo salar, assembly GCF_965601325.2. Taxonomy (NCBI): domain Eukaryota; kingdom Metazoa; phylum Chordata; class Actinopteri; order Salmoniformes; family Salmonidae; genus Salmo; species Salmo salar. Next base: position 19,910,861 of record NC_138303.1, on the reverse strand, counting down.
AAATTGGGTACGTTTTTCATCCGGCCGTGAAAATACTGCCCCCTAGCCCAGACAGGTTAATGATGAGCTTGGAGTGTACTATGGTGTTGAAGGCTGAGCTATAGTCAATGAACAGCATTCTTACATAGGTATTCTGCATGTCCAGATGAGATAAGGCAGTGTGCAGTGTGATGGCTATTGCATCGTCTGTGGATCTATTGGGGCAGTATGCAAATTCAAGTGGGTCTAGGGTGTCAGGTAAGGTGGAGGGATATGATCCTTAACTAGCCTCTCAAAGCACTTCATGATGACAGAAGTGAGTGCTACAGGGCAATAGTCATTTAGTTCAGTTTCCTTTGCTTTCTTGGGTACAAGAACAATGGTGGACATCTTGAAGCAAGTGGGGACAGCAGACTGGGACAGGGAGAGATTGAATATGTCCGTAAACACTCCAGCCAGCTGGTCTGCATATGTTCTGAGTACACGTCCTGGTAATCCATCTGGCCCTGCGGCTTTGTGAATGTTGACCTGTTTAAAGGTCCTGCTCACAGCGGTTACAGAGTTCATGATCACACAGTTGTCCAGAACAGCTGGTGCTTTCTTGCATGCTTCAGTGTTGTTTGCCTCGAAGTATTAAAGGCATTTACCTCGTCTGGTAGACTTGCGTCACAGTGCAGCTCACGGCTGGGTTTGCCTTTGTAGTCCGTAACAATTTTCAAGCCCTGCCACATCCGACGAGCTTCAGAGCTGATGTAGTAGGATTCAAACTTAGTCCTGTATTGACGCTTTGCCTGTTTGATGGTTCATCTGAGGGCATAGCAGTTTTTTTATAAGCGTCCAAATTAGTGTCCCACTCCTTGAAAGCGGCAGCTCTAGCCTTTAGCTCAGTGCAGATGTTGCCTGTAATCCATGGCATCTGGTTGGGATATGTACAGTGGCAAGAAAAAGTATGTGAACCCTTTGGAAATACCTGGATTTCTGCATAAATTGGTCATACAATTTGATTTGATCTTCATCTAGGAAACAACAATAGACAAACACAGTCTGCTTAAACTAATAACCCACAAACAATTTTACGTTTTCATGTCTTTATTGAACACACCGTGTACACATTCATAGTGCAGGGTGGAAAAAGTATGTGAACCCTTGGATTTAATAACTGGTTGACCCTCCTTTGGCAGCAATAACCTCAACCAAACGTTTTCGGATCAGACCTGCACAACGGTCAGGAGGAATTTTGGACCATTCCTCTTTACAAAACTGTTTCAGTTCAACAATATTCTTCAGATGTCTGGAGTGATCTGCTCTCTTGAGGTCATGCCACAGCATCTCAACCGGGTTGAGGTCAGAACTCTGACTGGGCCACTCCAGAACGCATATTTTCTTCTGTTGAAGACATTCTGTTGTTGATATACTTATGTGTTTTTGGTCGTTGTCCTGTTGAATCACCCAACTTCTGTTGAGCTTCAATTGACGGACAGATGGTCTTACATTCTCCTGCAAAATGTCTTGATAAACTTGGGAATTCCTTTTTCCGTTGATGTTAGCAAGCTGTCCAGGCCCTGAGGCAGCAAAGCAGCCCCAAACCATGATGCTCCCTCCACCATACTTTACAGTTGGGATGAGGTTTTGATGTTGGTGTGCTGTGCCTTTTTTTCTCCACACAGTGCTGTGTGTTCCTTCCAAACAATCTGTCCACAGAATATTTTACCAGTTGTTCTGTGGAACATCCAGGTGCACTTTTGCAAACTTCAGATGTGCAGCAATGCTTTTTTTGGACAGCAGTGGCTTCTTCCGTGATGTCCTCCCATGAACACCATTCTTGTTTAGTGTTTTACGTATCGTGGACTCGTCAACAGAGATGTTAGAATGTTCCAGAGATTTCTGTAAGTCTTTAGCTTAACCTCAGAGCATTCTGCTCTGTGCTCTTGCAGTCATCTTTGCAGGACAGCCACTCCTAGGGAAAGTAGCAACAGTGCTGAACTTTCTCCATTTATAGACTATTTGTCTTACCGTGGACTGATGAACATCATGACTTTTAGAGATACTTTTGTAACACTTTCCAGCTTTTTTGCAAGTCAGCAATTCTTAATCTTAGGTCTTCTGAGATCTCTTTTGTTTGAGGCATGGTTCACATCAGGCAATGCTTCTTGTGAATAGCAAACTCAAATTTTGTAAGTGTTTTTTATTTATAGGGCAAGGCAGCTCTAACCAACATCTCCAATCTCATCTCATTGATTGGACTCCAGGTTAGCTGAGTCCTGACTCCAATTAGCTTTTGGAGAAGTTTTTAACTTAGGGATTCACATACTTTTTCCAACCTACACTGTGAATGTTTAAATATGTATTCAATATAGACAAGAAAAATACAATACTTTTTGTATTATTAGTTTTATTGTCAATTGTTGTGACTTAAATGAAGATCAGATCAAAATTGAAGACCAATTTAGGCAAAAATCCAGGTTATTCCAAAGGGTTCACATACTTTTTCTTGCCACTGTACGTATGGTCACCGTGAGGATGACGTCATCGATGCACTTATTGATGAAGCCGGTGACTGATGTGGTATACTCCTCAATGCCATTGGATTAATCCTGGAACATTTTCCAGTCTGTGCTAGCAAAACTGTAGAATCCGCGTCATCTGACCACCTCCGTATTGAGCAAGTCACTGGTACTTACTTCATTAGTTTTTTCTTGTAAGCAGGAATCAGGAAGATAGAATTAATGGAGGGCAAGGGAGAGCTTTGAATGTGTCTCTTTGTCTGGAATAAAGGTGGTCTAGAGGTTTTTTTCCTCTGGTTACACATGCTGGTAGAAATGAGGTAAAACGGATTTAAGTTTGCATGTATTAAAGTCTCGACAAAACAGTATATCCTTTGCGTTGGACTCATTAAAGAAAAAATCTTTGTCTAGTTCGAGGTGAGTGTCACGGCTGTTTAAAGGATCGGACCAAGGCGCACCGTGTTTGTAGTTCCACATCTTTATTAAACCGTGAAACTAAATGCAATACACCAAATACTTGAAATAACAAAAAAACGTGATGCAGAGAGAAAACACACTACTCAAAATTAACAACCCACAAAACCAAATGGCAAAACCCCCTACATAAATATGATCTCCAATTAGAGACGAGAACCGGCTGCCTCTAATTGGAGATCATCCCAACAACCCCAACATAGAAATAGAAACCTAGAAAAACCTAGAAACAGAAAATACGAAAACCACCCAAAAACACCCCCTGTCACGCCCTGACCACTCTACTATAGAAAATGACATCTTACAAGGGTCAGGACGTGACTGTGAGTAATCACTGTTCCGATGTCCAGAAGCTCTTTTCGGTCATAAGAGATGGTAGCAGCAACATTATGTACAACATGAGTTACAAACAATGTGAATAAAACAAACAAAATAGCAAAGTTTGTTAGGAGCCGATAAAACGGCAGCCATACCCTCCGGCACCATTACAGAAAGGGTCAGGTCTTTTTCAGGTCTCTTCAGGTCTCTGAGAGTTGTTATGTGCCATTTGGCAAACTCCAAGTGAGCTGCCATGTGCCTTTTACTGAGAAGTGGCTTCCGTCTGGCCACTCTACTATAAAGGCCTAATTGGTGGAAAGCTGCAGAAATGGTTATCCTTCATTAAGGTTCTCCCATCTCCACAGAGGTACTCTATAGCTTGGTCATAGTGACCATCGGGTTCTTGGTCACCTCCCTGACCAAGGCCCTTTTCCCCCCGATTGCTCAGTTTGGCCGGGCGGCCAGCTGTAGGAAGTCTTGGTGGTTCCAAACTTTTCTATTGAGGAATGATGGAGGCCACTGTGTTCTTGGGGACCTTCAATGCTGCAGACATTTTTTGGTACCCTTCCCCAGATCTGTGCCTCAACACAGCCTGTCTCAGAGCTCTGTGGACAATTCCTTCGTCCTAATGGTTTGGTTTTTGGTCTGACATGCACTGTCAACTGTGGGACCTTATATAGACAGGTGTGTGCCTTTCCAAATCATGTCCAATCAATTGAATTTACCACAGGTGGAAACAGAATGCACCTGAGCTCAATTTCGAGTCTCATAGAAAAGGGTCTGAAAACGTATGTAAATAAAGTATTTTTGGAGGGGTTTCTATACATTTGCGAACATTCTAAAAACCTGTTTTTGTTTTGTCATTATGGGGTATTGCGTGTAGATTGCTCATGATTTTTTTGTATTTAATCCATTTCAGAATAAGGCTGTAAAAATCTGGAAAAAGTAAAGGGGTCTGAGTACTTTCCAACGGTACTGTATGCATTCGCACATCAAGTTTTCTCAAGAGTTGGGAAAAACTGAACATCTGAGCTTCTGGTTGTTTGTGAGGGAAGCCTGGGGATAGTGTGTGTATGTATCCCACTTCTGTTGCTAAGGTGTAATCATGTTAGGGACAGTATAGGATGAATCACAATAATTGTTTTTTAAATAACAGTATAAAATACAATATAGGTGAGGCTGTTAATCTGCTTCTGTTCTGTAGGTGGCACTGTGTGCTCTTTTTAAAGGAAGGGTCCCATTCTCTCAAAGACCCTAGAATCGAGGTGGACAGGGGTGGTCTGCCAGTCATTGGGACAACAATCCAATATGGGATGGGGGAATAAGCAGGTGGAATAGTTGAAAACAATTGGAGGTTTAACTCAGTAGCAGTGCAAATATCATAGTACAGCTATATGGACACTCAATCATCATGGTCATTTTTTATGCTAAGTTTAAAAACATAAATTATGATAAATAGAATTGAATCTTGTATCTCATTACGGTAAATTGTGAAATAAGTATAGTCAGTTATAATTGTAATGGCTTAGCAGATAATAAGAAAAGATGATCAGCATTTACCTGGCTAAAAGAGAAGGAATATAATATCTATTGTTTCCAGGAAAAAAGACTGGGGAGGTGAAATATACACGATTTATACAGACACTTCAGAATAAACTTATTTTTGATCTGTTGTTCCATATAGTGAATTTGTTATGCAATGTGTTTGTATGTCCTAATAGCAGTAAGTACTAAAATAATGTTTCATCAAGTAATTTTTTTATATTTTGGGGGGATACTTCAAGGGGTCTTCAAATTCAAAATCAAACAGCAAAATTAACCTTGGTATCCTTCTTAAAACAATTCCATATAGCTTCATGAAACTTGAGACATCTTTGACATTGTATTGTGTGACAAAAGGGCACATTTTAGAAAAGCCTTTTATTGTCCCCAGGACAAGGTGCACCTGTGTAATGATCATGCTGTTTAATCAGCTTCTTTATATGCCATACCTGTCAGGTAGATGGATTATCTTGGCAAAGGAGAAATGCTTACTAACAGGGATGGAAACAAATTTGTGCACAAAATTTGAGAGAAATAAGCTTTTTATGCGTATGGACATTTCTTCAATCTTAATTTCAGCTCATGAAACATGGCACCAACACTTTACATGTTGCGTTTCTATTTTTAGAAATATATATTCCGGACTCTGACATTGCTTATTGTAAAATGTATATATTTATTACATTTTTGGGGATTTCAGTGTGTTGTTAGGTATTACTGCATTGTTGGAGCTAGGAACATAAGCATTTTGCATCACCCACAATAAAACCTGCATAATACACTATATATACAATTGTATGTGGACACCCCTTCAAATTAGTGGCTTCGGGCTATTTCAGCCACGCCCGTTGCTGACAGGTGTATAAAATCGAGCAAACAGCAATGCATTCTCCATAGACAAACATTGCCTGTAGTTCGTCAAATTTCTGCCATCCTGGAGCTTCCCCAGTCAACTGCAATGCTGTTATTGTGAAGTGGAAACGTCTTGGAGCAACAACGGCTTAGCCACGAAGTGGTAGGCCCTACAAGCACACAGAACGGGACCGCCGAGTGCCGAAGTGTGCAGCGCTTAAAAATCATCTGTCCTCGGTTGCAACACTCACTACCGAATTCCAAACTGCCCCTGGAAGCAAGGTCAGCACAATAACTGTTCATTGGGCGCTTCATGAAATGGGTTTCCATGGCACAGAAGCCTAAGATCACCATGTGAAATGCTAAGTCTCGGCTGGAGTGGTGTAAAGCTCGCCATCATTGGACTCTGAAGTAGTGGAAACGCGTTCTCTGGAGTGATGGATCTGGGTTTGGCGGATGTCAGGAGAACTCTATCTGCTCTAATGCATAGTGCCTACTGGAAAGTTTGGTGGAGGGGGAATAATGGTCTGGGGCTGCTTTTCATGGTTCGAGCAAGGCCCCTTAGTTCCAGTAAAATGAAATCAACTCTACAGCATACCATGATATTCTAGACAATTCCGTGTGTCCAACTTTGTGGTAACAGTTTGGGGAAGGCCCTTTCCTATTTTACCATGACATTGCCCCCATGCACAAAGCGAGATCCATACAGAATTGGTTTGTCGAGATCGGTGTGGAAGAACTTGACTAGCCTGCACAGAGCCCTGACCTTAACTCCATTGAACACCTTTGAGATGAATTAAACGTAGACTGCAAGCCAGGCCTAATCGCCCAACATCAGTGCCCAACCTCACCAATACTCTTATGCCTGAATGGAAGCAAGTCCCCGCAACAATGTTCCAACATCTAGTGGAAAGCCTTCCCAGAAGAGTGGAGGCTGTTATAGCTGCAAAGGGGGGCCCAACTCCATATTAATGCGGATGATTTTGGAATGAGATGTTCGATGAGCATGTGGTGTACTTCTCCCATGGGCAAAGAAACTGAAAAGGGTTGATGATATTAATGAATAATAATGTTTATCTGAATGTGCAAATTGTCCAAACAGATCCGCAAGGTAGATGGATTCTTATAAATATGTTATTGTACCATAAACAGATTTGTCTCATTAATCTATATGGTCCAAATAATGATGATCCACACTTCTTTGAAAATATATATAATAATTTTCAAGCCTACAAGCAATACAAAAGAGGTAGGAGATTATAATTAAGTGATAATGCCAGAGAAGCCGGTGTTTGGAGGATATATAGGAATGGGTGTTGCTAGGCCCAAGACAAAGTCACAAGGCAAACTATCACCCTCATGCACTTAAGGAAATCACAAATATCATGGACAAATTGGAACTAGTGGATATATGGAGGCTTCAATATCCTGACCTAGTGGGATATGCAGTCGTGGCCAAAAGTTTTGAGAATGAGACAAATATTAATTTTCACAAAGTCTGCTGCCTCAGTTTGTATGATGGCAATTTGCATATACTCCAGAATGTTATGAAGAGTGATCAGATGAATTGCAATTAATTGCAATGTCCCTCTTTGCCATGCAAATTAACTGAATCCCCAAAAGACATTTGCACTGCATTTCAGCCCTGCCACAAAAGGACCAGCTGACATCATGTCAGTGATTCTCTCGTTAACACAGGTGTGAGTGTTGATGAGGACAAGGCTGGAGATCCCTCCGTCATGCTGATTGAGTTTGAATAACAGACTGGAAGCTTCAAAAGGAGGGTGGTGCTTGGAATCATTGTTCTTCCTCTGTCAACCATGGTTACCTGCAAGGAAACAAGTGCCGTCATCATTGCTTTGCACAAAAAGGGCTTCACAGGCAAGGACATTGCTGCCAGTAAGATTGCACCTAAATCAACCATTTATCGGCTCATCAAGAACTTCAAGGAGAGCGGTTCAATTGTTGTGAAGAAGGCTTCAGGGCGCCCAAGAAAGTCCAGCAAGCACCAGGACGTCTCCTAAAGTTGATTCAGCTGTGGGATTGGGGCACCACCAGTACAGAGCTTGCTCAGGAATGGCAGCAGGTAGGTGTGAGTGCATCTGCACGCACAGTGAGGCAAAGACTTTTGGAGGATGACCAGGTGTCAAGAAGGTCAGCAAAGAAGCCACTTCTCTCCAGGAAAAACATCAGGGACAGACTGATATTCTGAAAAAGGTACAGCGATTGGGCTGCTGAGGACTGGGGTAAAGTCATTTTCTCTGATGAATCCCCTTTCCGATTGTTTGTGGCATCCAGAACAAAGCTTGTCCGGAGAAGACAAGGTGAGCGCTACCATCAGTCCTGTGTCATGCCAACAGTAAAGCATCCTGAAACCATTCATGTGTGGGGTTGCTTCTCAGCCAAGGGAGTGGGCTCACTCACAATTTTGCCTAAGAACACAGCCATGAATAAAGAATGGCACCAACACATCCTCCGAGAGCAACTTCTCCCAACCATCCAGGAACAGTTTGGTGACGAACAACGCCTTTTCCAGCATGACGGAGCACTTTGCCATAAGGCAAAAGTGATAACTAAGTGGCTCAGGGAACAAAACATGGATATTCTGGGTCCATGGCCAGGAAACTACCCAGACCTTAATCCTATTGAGAACTTGTCGTCAATCCTCAAGAGGCGGGTGGACAAACAAAACCCCACAAATTCTGACAAACTCCAAGCATTGATTATACAAGAATGGGCTGCCATCAGTCAGGATGTGGCCCAGAAGTTAATTGACAGAGGTCTTGAAAAAGAAGGGTCAACACTGCAAATATTGACTCTTTGCATCAACTTCATGTAATTGTCAATAAAAAATGTTGACACTTATGAAATGTTTGTAATTGTACTTCAGTATTCCATAGTAACATCTGACAAAAATATCTAAAGACACGGAGGCAGCAGACTTTGTGAAACTTTATATTTGTGTCATTCTCAAAACTTTTGGCCACGACTGTACATATGACCTAGTGGGATGTACATAGCGGCGGCTCAATCAAGCTAGTCGTCTTGATGACTTTCTCATGTCCTTCTCGCTGACACCAAAAGTTTTAAAAGTGTTAATAGGGGATAGAATGAGGTTGGACCATAAAACAATTGGCATATACATTACTCTCACAGAATGTCCACGTGGTTGAGGATATTGTTTTCAACCAGGACAGAAGAATTCATAACTTACTTTTTCCATCATGACATAGGTACAACAGATCTCCTTATTGTATGGGACACTTTTAAATGTGCCTTTAGAGGCCATGCGATTCAATACACATCTTTAAAACAAAAGCAATCTAGGTCAAAAGTGTTCATATTAACAAAGGAAATAAAGGGACCAACAGTACAGATAGTATAGATACCGCAAAGGCACAGAATAAGTTAGAGTTAAAACAAAAAGAACTGGAGATAGTTATTTAACAAAGAGTAAGGATTATTTTAAAAAATGAAGCCGATCTGGATGGAATATGGGGGAAAATGAACCAAATTATTGTTGTAATCTTCAACATAGCAATGCTACCAAAAATAATTTGATGAAACTTGTTACAAATGACAGTCACCAATGATTCACCAAACTATATTTTGAATTCCACCGTACCTTCTCCGCTGTGCAATCCAAGCTAGTCACGGGTGCACCTCAGCCAGGCTCAAGGTACTAAACAATATCATAACCGCCATCGATAAAAGACAGTACTGTGCAACCATCTTCATCGACCTGGCCAAGGCTTTTGACTCTGTCAATCACTGTATTCTTATCGGCAGCCTTGGTTTCTCAAATGACTGCCTCGCCTGGTTCACCAACTACTTCTCAGATAGAGTTTAGTGTGTCAAATCAGAGGGCCTGTTGTCCGGACCTTTGGCAGTCTCTATGGGGGTACCACAGGGTTCCATTCTGGGGCCGACTCTTTTCACTGTATATATCATTGATGTCACTCTTGCTGGGGGTGATTCCTTGATACACCTCTATGCAGACGACACCATTCCGTATACATCTGGCCCTTCTTTGGACACTGTGTTAACAAACCTTCAAATGAGCTTAAATGCCATACAACACTCCTTCCGTGGCCTCCAACTGCTCTTAAACGCTAGTAAAACTAAATGCATCCTCTTCAACCGATCGCTGCCCGCACCTGCCGACCCGACTAGCATCACCACTCTGGACGGTTCTGACTTAGAATATGTGGACAACTACAAATACCTAGGTGTCTGGCTACACTGTAAACTCTCCTTCCACTCATACTAAGCATCTCCAATCCAAAATTAAATCTAGAATTGGCTTCCTATTTCTCAACAAAGCCTCCTTCACTCACGCTGCCAAACATACCCTCGTAAAACTGACTATCCTACTGATCCTCGACTTCGGCGATGTCATTCACAAAATAGCCTCCAACACTCTACTCAGCAAACTGGATGCAGTCTATCACAGTGCCATTTGTTTTGTCACCAAAGACCCATATACCACCCACCACTGCGACCTGTATGCTCTCATCAGCTGGCCCTCGCTTCATATTCGTCGCCAGACCCACTGGCTCCAGGTCATCTATAAGTCTTTGCTAGGTAAAGCTCCGCCTTATCTCAGCTCACTCGTCACCATAACAACACCCACCCGTGGCACGTGCTCCAGCAGGTATATTTCACTGGTCATCCCCAAAGCCAACACCTCCTATGACTGCCTTTCCTTCCAGTTCTCTGCTGCCAATGACTGGAACGAATTGCAAAAATCGCTGAAGTTTGAGACTTATATCTCCCTCACTAACTTTAAGCATCAGCTATCTGAGCAGCTTACCGATCGTTGCAGCTGTACACAGCCAATCTGTAAATAGCCCATCCAACTACCTACCTATCCCCATATAGTTTTTATTTTATTTTTTTGCTCTTTTGCACACCAGTATTTCTACTTGCACATCATCATCTGCACATCTATCACTCCAGTGTTAATTTGCTAAATTGTTATTACTTCGCTACTATTGGCCTTTTTATTGCCTTACCTGCTTACTCCATTTGCACACACTGTATATAGATTTTTCTGTTGTGTTATGGATTTACTTTTGTTTATCCCATGTGTAACTCTGTGTTGTTGTTTTTTGTCACACTGCGTTGCTTTATCTTGGCCAGGTTGCAGTTGTAAATGAGAACCTGTTCTCAACTGGCCTACCTGGTTAAATACAGGTGAAAATAAGAGAAAGTAAAGTACCCTAAGCATATGTTTTTGTTTCAGTCTCCTCCATCTCCACTAACCAAAGTTAATTGTAAGGATTTTTTTCTAATAATAATTTTGAATTAACAGCTGTACAGAAAGACTCATGTGAATGCCAAATTACAAAGGAGAAACTTCTTTATGCAATTAAAGCCGTTAAGTCCGGGGAAACTCCAGGGCTGGATGGCATACTAGTTGAGATACATCAAATATTTTTTGATGTACTCAGAGGACCGTTATTATGCGATTGGTTGAAGAGGATGAATTTAGTTTTACTAGCGTTTAAGAGCAGTTGGAGGCCACGTTATCATAAAAATGGTAGATTATCAGATACTCAACAAGAAGATCTGATTTCACTATTACTTAAACAGACACCAGGTGGTAAATTTAAAGATCCACTCCATTAAAGAAATTGGAGGCCCCTAACACTTCAGTGTTGTGACGCAAAATGTAAAAAAAATTCTAAATATGCATAGCGCATACAATTTAAAAGGTATTGTCGAGTATTATTCATCATAAACAGATAGGTTTTTTACATGGACGATACACTGGCTGTGATATACGATAAGAACTGGAAACAATAGAAAACGATGAAAAATCTGGGAAACCAGGCCTGGTATTCATAGCTGACTTTGAAAAGGTTTTGATAAAGTACGACTCGAACTAATATATAAATGTTTGGAATATTTCAATTTTGGAGAATCTCTTATACAATTTGTTAAACTGTCAATTGGAGTAAAACAAGGTTGTCCACTATCGGCATATCTATTTATTATGGCCATCGAAATGTTAGCTGTTAAAATCAGATCCAACAATAATATCAAGGGGCTAGAAATCCAGCACTCAAAAACAAAGGTGTCATTTTACCCTGATGATTCATGTTTTCTTTTAAATACACAATTTGCATCCCTCCATAGCCTCTTAGAGGATCTAGGTAATTTTTCTAACCTCTCTTTTCTAACCTCTCCAAATTATGATACATTTAATATTACGTATTGGATCAATAAAAAATACAACTTTTACATCATCGTGTAAAATATATAACTGTATCTGGTTTGTGTAACGGTCATCGTATGGAGTAGACCAAGGCGCAGCGGGTTGAGTGCTCATATTTACTTTTATTGAACACTTACAAAACAAAATAAGAAAACGAATGAACGACAAACAGTCTTGCAGGATACACACAGCAATGCAAAAACAACTTCCCACAAAAGACATGTGAAAAAAGGGCTACCTAAGTATGACTCCCAATCAGCAACAACGATGTACAGCTGTTCCTGATTGAGAGCCATACCAGGCCAACAAAGAAATATACAACATAGAAAAACCATAGAAATACAAAACATAGAACAATACCCAAAAGCCCCGAACCACATAAAACAAACACCCCCTGCCACGTCCTGACCAAATTACAATAACAAATAACCCCTTTACTGGTTAGGACGTGACAGTACCCCCCCCCCCCCCCCCCCCAAAGGTGCAGACCCTGGATGCACCTCACACAAAAAACACAAAAATAACCCCAAAACAAAATAATCCCAAACTAAAGGGAGGGAAGGGTGGGTGGCCACCATCACCGACGGTTCTTGTGCTACACCCCCCCCCCCCCAACCCACCGACTTTGGAGGTGGCTCAGGCTCCGGCCTTACTCCCCCACCTAACCTGTCCATCCCCGCTAAATAATTATTAAATGTTACCCTTCCCGAAGTCTCTGGGCTATGGCGCATCGCTGAAGACCTCGGGCTGATGTGCGTTGCTGGAGACCTCAGGCTGGGCCGTCTCTCTAGGCTCCGGACTGTGGGCCGACTCTCTCGGCTCCGGACTGTGGGCTGTCTCTGCTTGCTCCGGACTGTGGGCCGTCTCTGCTGGCTCCGGACTGTGGGCCGTCTCTGCTGGCTCCGGACTGTGGGCCGTCTCTCTAGGCTCCGGACTGTGGGCCGACTCTCTCGGCTCCGGACTGTGGGCTGTCTCTGCTTGCTCCGGACTGTGGGCCGTCTCTGCTGGCTCCGGACTGTGGGCCGTCTCTGCTGGCTCCGGACTGTGGGCCGTCTCTGCTGGCTCCGGACTGTGGGCCGTCTCTGCTGGCTCCGGACTGTGGGCCGTCTCTGCTGGCTCCGGACTGTGGGCCGTCTCTGCTGGCTCCGAACTGTGGGCCGTCTCTACTGGCTCCGGACTGTGGGTCGTCTCTCTACGTGGCACTGTCGCCGGAAGCTCTGGACGGGGCACTGTCGCCGGACACTCTGGACGGGGCACTGTCGTCGGACACTCTGGACGGGGCACTGTCGTCGGACACTCTGGACGGGGCACTATTGCTGGACACTCTGGACGGGGCACTGTTGCCGGAAGCTCTGGACGAGGCACTGTCGTCAGACACTCTGGACGGGGCACTATTGCCAGACACTCTGGACGGGGCACAGTTGCCGGAAGCTCTGGACGAGGCACTGTCGTCAGACACTCTGGACGGGGCACTATTGCCGGACACTCTGGACGGGGCACTGTTGCCGGAAGCTCTGGACGAGGCACTGTCGTCGGAAGCTCTGGACGAGGCACTGTCGTGGAAGCTCTGGACGAGGCACTGTCGTCGGATGCTCTGGACGGGGACTGCGCACTGAAGGCCTGATGCGTGGGGCAAGCTTAGGATGCGCCAGACTAAGGACACGCACCACAGGGCTAGTGTGAGGAGCAGGAGCAGGACGAGCTGGACTGGGCTAACGCACTGGAGGCCTGGTGCGTGGGGCTGGTAGTGGAGGTACCAGACTGGTGACACGAACCCCAAGGCTAGTGCGAGAAGCAGGAACAGGACGTACTAGACAGGGCTGATGCACTGGAGGCCTGGTGCGTGGTGCTGGCTTTAGAGGCGCCAGCCTAGAGACACGCACCCCAAGGCTAGTGCGAGAAGCAGGAACAGGACGTACTAGACAGGGCTGATGCACTGGAGGCCTGGTGCGTGGTGCTGGCTTTAGAGGCGCCAGCCTAGAGACACGCACCCCAAGGCTAGTGCGAGAAGCAGGAACAGGACATACTAGACAGGGCTGATGCACTGGAGGCCTGGTGCGTGGTGCTGGCTTTAGAGGCGCCAGCCTAGAGACACGCACCTCAGGGCTAGTACGAGGAGCAGGAACTGGATACACCGGGCCATGGGTAAGCACTGGAGGTCTGGAGTGCACCTCCTGCACAACCCGTCCTGGCTGGATGGTAATACCAGCTCTGCACGAGCGGAGTGCTGGCACAGGGCGAACTGGGCTGTGCAGAGGCCTGATGGTTGCCGTGCGTAGAGCAGGCATAGGGTAGCCTGGGCCTAGGATCGCACCGGTGGCCAGATGCGCTGCGCAGGCATCCTCCTTCCAGGCTGGATGCCCACTCTAGCATGGCACTTGCGAGGGGCAGGGATCGCTTGCACCGGAGTGTGCGTGCGCATGAGCGAGATCGTGCGCACTTCCGCATACTCCGGCGCTCTCCACTCCATATGCTCCCCATAATAAGCACAGGGAGTTGGCTTAGGGCTCACCCTTGGCCCAGCCAAACTACCCGTGTGCCCCCCCAACATTTCTTGGGGGTGCCTCTCGTGCTTCACAATCGGCGCGTATAAAGCCTCATACTGGTGCCGCTCCGCCTTGGCTGCCTCTATCTCCTCCGGTGGGCGACGGTATTCACCAGCCTGGTGCCATGGTCCAGCCCCGTCCAGAATTTCCTCCCATGTCCATGATTCCTTGTAGTCCACATAGTTCCTATGCTGCTCCTTCCCCCGCTGCTTGGTCCATTGGTGGTGGGAAGTTCTGTAATGGTCGTCGTATGGAGTAGAGCAAGGCGCAGCGGGTTGAGTGCTCATATTTACTTTTATTGAACACTTACAAAACAAAACAAGAAAACGAACGAACGACAAACAGTCTTGCAGGCTACACACAGCAATGCAAAAACAACTTCCCACAAAAGACAGGTGAAAAAAAGGCTACCTAAGTATGACTCCCAATCAGCAACAACGATGTACAGCTGTTCCTGATTGAGAGCCATACCAGGCCAACAAAGAAATATACAACATAGAAAAAACATAGAAATACAAAACATAGAACAATACCCAAAAACCCCGGGAACACATAAAACAAACACCCCTCTTACATAATTACATATCCCAACAAACCCCGAACCACATAAAACAAACACCCCCTGCCACGTCCTGACCAAATTACAATAACAAATAACCCCTTTACTGGTCAGGACGTGACAGTTTGTCAATCCCAAAAAAGTTACATTATTATTTTTTGCGTGATTTTAAAAAGGCTTCTGGTGGAATCGGTACTGTAGACCCATTAATAAATATTGAAACTGCGACCTCTCACTAGAGAATTTGTCAGTGTAATCTTCCCATTAATGTATAGGTGTTACCCTCTACACCAGTAGTCGCCAACCGGTCGATTGCAATCAACTGGTCAATCTTCAAGGCATTCCAAGTCAATCACCAAATATTTCTGTAGAAAAGCCAACAAACGACAAAGGCTTGCACTCCTTTTTAAAATCGTGTTGAGTTGTTGCCGGTAGGTGCACTTGATTTAAAAGTCCTGCGCACCGGGTAAGCAAAGTGTTCCCATGAGACAAGCTCCGCCTACCCAGCAGACCGGCAAATCTATGACTAAATCGAGTGCATCTACTGCGCTACCCAATCGGATATCTCAAATCACCGTGGCTACAGAGATTCCACGACCCACAGCTAACTTTAAATGGCTACTAGCCTACGTAACATTTAATAACTTTTAAAACCATGACCACAGAGAGACTGTCAATGAATACAGCAAAGACCTGCTGTTTTTATGAGTGAGTTCATGTTTAAGTTTATATTCAGCACTGTCTTTATTCAACATTATTACAAATCTCGCTTCTCCGTACTTCCACTTGGGCTGCAGATGCAATGAATGAGTAGCCAAGTATCGATAGCCATGCGTTTTATTATTATTACCAGCTCGTCGTGTTGATTTTAATATTAAGGAATATTTAACTTTCTCTGGTCATAGGAACAACATGAATTTGTGCATGAGGCAGATGCGGTGCGACTCAAGTTTCGCCATCAGGTGGAAGACGGTGTCCCCTCTCTCTGGTCAGTCTCACCAGAGGAAAGGAAGGAGAGAGCAGGAACCGTGACAGGCGGTTGAGAAAAATCGTTTTGAATGGTCATCCAACTCGGAATTACAAGTCGGAAACTCGGGCATCTTTCTAGAGCTCCAACTTTTCGACCTGAAGATTACTGACGTCATGATTTGACATCGTTGACCATCAGATGCAGGTATCATGAGCATCGGAAACTGTAAGGTTGATGAATGTACAACTAGTAATTAGAGTATAAGAATATAGAGGTAGTAGGCCTATATTTATTCAAACGTTCCACTTTAAATGGTAAAATAATATAATTCATGCCATTTGAAATTAAATCAAAATGCATTTATGAAGCCCTATTTACATGAACAGATGTCACAAAGTGCTTATACAGAAACCCAGCCTAAAACCCCACACAGCAAGCAATGCAGATGTAGGAGAACGGTGGATAGAAAAAACTCCCTAGAAAGCAGGAACCTAGGAAGAAACCTAGAGAGGAACCAGACTCTAAGGGTGGTCGGTTGGAGATTTTAAGAGTACATGGCCATTAAGGCCAGATCATACTTCAAAATCTTAAAATGTTCATTAAAGACCAGCAGGGTCAAATAATAATCCCAGTGGTTGTAGAGGGTGGAACAGGTCAGCACCTCAGGAATAAATGTCATTTGGCTTTTCATAGCTGAGCATTCAGAGGTTGAGAGAGAGAGAGAGAGAGAGAGAGAGAGAGAGAGAGAGAGAGAGAGTCAAAAACAGCAGGTCCGGGATAAGGTAGCACGTCCGGTGAACAGGTCAGGGTTCAATAGCCACAGGCAAAACAGCAGAAACTGGACCAGCAGCACAACCAGGTGGACTGGGGAAAAGAACAGCCAGGAGTTCTCAGACCAGATAGTCGTGAGGCATGGTCCTAGGGCTCAGGTCCTGAGAGAAAGGGAGAGAGATGGGAGAGAGATGGGAGAATTAGAGGGAGCATATTTAAGTTCACACTGGACACCAGATAAGACAGGAAAATGTAACCAGATAGGACAGACTGACCCTAGCCCCCCGACTATTGTAGCATAGGCTGAGACAGGGGGGGGTCTGGGGACACTGTGGCCCTGTCTGTTGATACCCTCGGACAGGCCTAACCAGGATACCAACAGACCACCAACTTTCTACCCTGAGATAAGGCTGATTATAGCCCACAAAGATCTCTTTCACCGCACTAACCCGAGGGGGCGCAACACCGGAAAAGAAGATCACGTCAGTGACTCAACCTATTCAAGTTGAGTATAGCAAAAAAATCCTGGCACGACATGACACAACCCTCCTAGGGACGGGAATGGAAGAGTACAAGTAAGCCAGTGACTCAGCCCCCATCATAGGGTCAGAAGCAGAGAATCCCAGTGCAGAGAGGGGAGCTGGCCAGGCAGAGACAGCAAGGGCGGTTCGTCACTCCAGTGCCTTGCCATTCACCTTTGCACCCCTGGGCCAGACTACACTCAATCATAGGACCTACTGAAGAGATGAGTCTTCAGTAAAGACTTAAAGGTCCAGACCGAGTCTGCGTCGCTCTAAATGTCTTCATTAGCCTACATTTTAATTTAATAAAACAAAAATATATATATATAGAGGGGGGGTGCAACTCTATATTAGGAAGGTGTTCCTAATGATTGGTATAGTCAGTGTATACCATCACTGATGTTTCTGTCTAAAAATGTCCCTCTCTGTTAGTCACCCTAAAAGAGTGCCCCACCTCAGCTTGCTGCAGACAACATCATTTAAATACACACCTTCCAACCATCCCTCCGTCCCTCTCTACCTTCCTCCCTCCACCCATTCCTCCCTCTCTATGTCTCTCCATCCATTCCTCTCTCCCAGGCCAGTCAATACCCCTGAATTATTTAACTCCTCCCCAGTTAATTAGATATTTAATTGACTATCTGTAGACAAATAGCTGCCCCGCCGCCCCCCACACACACATATACAAACACACAGACATACACACACACATGCACACACTCATAAATTCATGCAAATGAAGGCCCACTTGACCCCAGGGTAGATTAAGCGGCGTAGTCCTCAGGGTTAGAGTTCAACAAGAGGCTGCCAGGGTCAAGCCTGCAGCTTGCTCACTAATCACTACACTGCCACTGGACGTGTATCAGTGGACAATGGAAAGATTATTCAATCAGACCTGGGCTTTAAAACTATTTAGGGTTATTTCAATGACTTTCAAAGACATTATTTGGTTATTTTTTCAAATACTAGTTTAATATAGGAATGTATTCGGAAATAAACTATTGGCATGAAACTATTTGCATTTGTTTTGGCATGTATTTTCAAGTACAAATGTTTAAAAAGACATGTATTTGAACCCAGGTCTGTTGACAATACAAGCAAAGGAA
The DNA here is from genome assembly GCF_965601325.2 of Salmo salar. NCBI lineage: Eukaryota > Metazoa > Chordata > Actinopteri > Salmoniformes > Salmonidae > Salmo > Salmo salar. The sequence continues at coordinate 19,892,499 of NC_138303.1, read as the reverse complement.
GGAAAGGAAGTGACAATGGTTCAAGATATAGTGTAACATCCACATCCTGCCCCCCAAAAAACAAGATCTACAGTAACTTCCACATCCTGCGTCCCCAAAAACAAGATCCAGTGTAACGTCCACATCCTGCCCCCCAAAAATCCAAGATGGCGTAGCAGTCAGACGTCTTTGTCCTGTCGTGTCCCTTGTATATAGCTTTTTACATCTTTTTCTTCGCATATCTTTTTTAAATATTTAAATATCAACTTCTAAATATTCTCCTGCAACCCGCCTCACCCAATGTGGCATGTATCTAGTTTTTTTCCTGAAATCTCCATCGCTAACTATAACATTTTCCGCCAAGATCGAACAGCCAAAGGGGGCGGTGTTGCAATCTACTGCAAAGATAGCCTGCAGAGTTCTGTATTACTATCCAAGTCTGTACCCAAACAATTCGAGCTTCTACTTCTAAAAATTCACCTTTCCAGAAACAAGTATCTCACTGATGCCGCTTGCTATAGACCTCCCTCTGCCCCCAGCTGTGCCCTCGATACCACATGTGAATTGATTGCCCCCCATCTATCTTCTGATCTCGTGCTACTAGGTGACCTAAACTGGGACATGCTTAACACCCCGGCCATCCCACAATCTAAGCTTGATGAATCTCACACAAATTATCAATGACCCTACCAGGTACAACCCCAAATCCGTAAACACGGCACCCTCATAGATGTCATCCTAACTAACTCGCCCTCCAAATACACTGTTTTCAATCAAGATCTCAGCGATCACTGCCTCATTGCCTGCATCCGCAATGGGTCTGTGACCAAACGACCACCCCTCATCACTGTCAAACGCTCCCTAAAACACTTCTGCGAGCAGGCCTTTCTAATCTACCTGGCCGGGGTATCCTGGAATGACATTGTTGACCTCATCCCGTCAGTAGATGATGCCTGGCTATTTTTTAAAAGTGCCTTCCTCACCGTCTTAAATAAGCATGCCCCACTCAAAAAATGCAGAACTAGGAATAGATATAGTCCTTGGTTCACTCCAGACCTGTCTGCCCTTGACCAGCACAAAAACATCCTGTGGCTTTCTGCATTAGCATCGAACAGCCCCCGTGATATGCAACTTTTCAGGGAAGTTAGAAACAAATATACACAGGCAGTTAGAAAGGCTAAGGCAAGCTTTTTCAAACAGAAATGTGCATCCTGTAGTACTAACTCAAAAAGTTCTGGGACACTGTAAGGTCCATGGAGAATAAGAGCACCTCCTCCCAGCTGTCCACTGCTCTGAGGCTAGGAAACACTGTTACCACCGATAAATCCACTATAATTGAGAATTTCAATAAGTATTTCTCTACGGCTGGCCATGCTTTCCACCTGGCTACCCCTACCCCGGTCAACTGCCCGGCACCCTCCACAGCAACCCGCCAAAGCCTAGACAATCAGGCTAGACAATCTGGACCCTTTCTTTCTAAAATGATCTGCCGAAATTGTTACAACCCCTATTACTAGCCTGTTCAACCTCTCTTTCGTATCGTCTGAGATTCCCAAAGATTGGAAAGCTGCCGCGCTCATCCCCCTCTTCAAAGGGGATGACACGCTAGACCCAAACTGCTACAGACCTATATCTATCCTACCCTGTCTTTCTAAGGTCTTCGAAAGCCAAGTTAACAAACAGATTATCGACCATTTCGAATCCCACCGTACCTTCTCCGCTATGCAATCTTGTTTCAGAGCTGGTCATGGGTGCATCTCAGCCACGCTCAAGGTCCTAAACGACATCATAACTGCCATCGATAAGAGACATTACTGTGCAGCCGTATTCAACGACTTGGCCAAGGCTTTCGACTCTGTCAATCACCACATTCTTATTGGCAGACTCGACCGCCTTGGTTTCTTAACCTCTATGGGCTAGGTGGGACACTTGCGTCCCACCTACTCAACAGCCAGTGTAATCCCGTGGCGCGTTATTCAAATTCAAAAAAACACACCAAAATTGATTAACCTCTCTGGGCCAGTGGGACGCGTCCCACCTACTCAACAGCCAGTGTAATCCCGTGGCGTGATATTCAAATACCTTAGAAATGCTATTACTTCAATTTCTCAAACATATGACTATTTTACACCATTTTAAAGACAAGACTCTCGTTAATCTAACCACACTGTCCGATTTCAAAAAGGCTTTACAACGAAAGCAAAACATTAGATTATGTCAGCAGAGTACCCAGCCAGAAATAATCAGACACCCATTTTTCAAGCTAGCATATAATGTCACATAAACCCAAACCAAAGCTAAATGTAGCACTAACCTTTGATGATCTTCATCAGATGACAACCCTAGGACATTATGTTATACAATACATGCATGTTTTGTTCAATCAAGTTAATATTTATATCAAAAACCAGCTTTTTACATTAGCATGTGACTAGCATGTGACTAGCATTCCCACCGAACACTGCCGGTGAATTGACTAAATTACTCATGATAAACGTTCACAAAAAGCATAACAATTATTTTAAGAATTATAGATACAGAATTCCTCTATGCACTCGATATGTCCGATTTTAAAATAGCTTTTCGGTGAAAGCACATTTTGCAATATTCTCAGTAGATAGCCCGGCATCACAGGGCTAGCTATTTAGACACTCAGCAAGTTTAGCACTCACCAAAGTCAGATTTACTATAAGAAAAATGTTATTACCTTTGCTGTCTTCGTCAGAATGCACTCCCAGGACTATCCAAATAGCGGTGTTTTGTTCGTGCATTCAAGACACTATCCGAAAGGGTAAATAAGGGTGACGAGCATGGCGCAATTCGTGACCAAAAATGTCTAAATATTCCATTACCGTACTTCGAAGCATGTCAACCGCTGTTTAAAATCAATTCTTACGCCATTTTTCTCATAAAAAAGCGATAATATTCCGACCGGGAATCTGCGTTTAGGTAAACAGACGAAAGAAAATAAAGCATGGGGTCGACTCGGGCACGCGCCTAAGCCCATAGTACTCTGATCGGCCACTTGCCAAACGCGATAAAGTGTTTCAGCCAGAGGCTGCCTCGATATCGTTCAGCTTTTTCCCGGGCTCTGAGAGCCTATGGGAGCCGTAGGAAGTGTCACGTTATAGCAAAGATCCTCAGTCTTCAATAAAAAGAGCCAAGATGAAACACAACTTGTCAGACAGGCCACTTCCTGCATGGAATCTTCTCAGGTTTTGGCATGCCATATGAGTTCTGTTATACTCACAGACACCATTCAAACAGTTTTAGAAACTTTAGGGTGTTTTGTATCCAAAGCCAATAATTATATGCATTTTCTAGTTACTGGGCAGGAGTAGTAACCAGATTAAATCGGGTACGTTTTTTATCCGGCCGTGTCAATACTGCCCCCTAGCCCTGACAGGTTAATTAAATGATTGCCTCGCCTGCTTCACCAACTACTTATCTGATAGAGTTCAGTGTGTCAAATCGGAGGGCCCGTTGTCCGGACCTCTGGCAGTCTCTATGGGTGTGCCACAGTGTTCAATTCTCAGGCCGACTCTCTTCTCTGTATACATCAATGATGTTGCTCTTGCTGCTGGTGATTCTCTGATCCACCTCTACGCAGACGACACCATTCAGTATACTTCTGGCCCCTCTTTGGACACTGTGTTAACTAACCTCCAGACGAGCTTCAATGCCATACAACTCTCCTTCCGTGGTCTCCAACTGCTCTTAAACGCAAGTAAAACTAAATGCATGGTATTCAATCGATCACTGCCCGCACCTGCTCGCCCGTCCAGTATCACTACTCTGGACGGCTCTGACTTAGAATACGTGGACAACAACAAATACCTGGGTGTCTGGTTAGACTGTAAACTCTCCTTCCAGACTCACATTAAGCATCTCCAATCCAAAATAAAATCTAGAATCGGCTTCCTATTTCGCAACCAAGCATCCTTCCCTCATGCTGCCAAACATACCCTCGTAAAACTGACCATCCTACCGATCCTCGTCTTCGGTGATGTCATCTATAAAATAGCCTCCATCACTCTACTCAACAAACTGGATGCAGTCTATCACAGTGCCATCCGTTTTGTCACCAAAGCCCCATACACTACCCACTATTGCGACCTGTACGCTCTCGTTGGTTGGCCCTCGCTTCATACTCGTCGCCAAACCCACTGGCTACAGGTTATCTACAAGTCTCTGCTAGGTAAAGCCCCGCCTTAGCTCACTGGTCACCATTGCAGCACCCACTCATAGCATGCGCTCCAGCAGGTATATTTCACTGGTCACCCCCAAAGCCAATTCCTCCTTTGGTCGTCTTTCCTTCCAGTTCTCTGCTGCCAATGACTGGAACGAACTGCAAAAATCTCTGAAGCTGGAGACTCATATCTCCCTCACTAGCTTCAAGCACCAGCTGTCAGAGCAGCTCACAGATCATTGCACCTGTACATAGCCCATCTGTAAACAGCCCATCTATCTACCTACCTCATCCCCACACTGTATTATTTATTTATCTTGCTCCTTTGCACCCCAGTATCTCTACTTGCACATTCATCTTCTGCACATCTACCATTCCAGTGTTTAATTGCTATATTGTAATTACTTCGCCACCATGACCTATTTATTGCATTAACTTACCTCATTTGCACTCACTGTATATAGACTTTTTGTTTTCTTTTGTTCTACTGTATTATTGACTGTATTATTGACTGTATGTTTTGTTTATTCCATGTGTAACTCTGTGTTGTTGTATGTGTCGAATTGCTATGCTTTATCTTGGCCAGGTCGCAGTTACAAATGAGAACTTGTTCTCAACTAGCCTACCTGGTTAAATAAAGGTGAAATAAAATTTAAAAAACAAGATCTACAGTAACTTTCACATCCTGCTCCTCAATAACAGAGATGCCATCACAGGTGTCTGGGAATAAAGCTATGGTCATGGGAGAGATCAGGAATACTATGCACATAATGGGGTTTGACAAAGTGAAAATTAACCCAACTCTCACAAACACATACTCCTTTCCTGCAGATAGCTGGTGTTGTTGATGCCCTAGTGATTAGGCTTTGTGTCTGAGAATATTCCCACCTCTTTCCCTCTTTCTCTCAAACACATACACAGGTGCGCACACAAACACACACACACACATCACCCTCTTCTGTCTCCACACCAGCCTTCTCTCTCATTCTCACCCAGACACTTACGTTGTGGTGTCCCCCCTCCTTTCCCCTCCTCTCCTCCAGCTCCTCTCCTCCCTCCATCCCTCCCCCTTTCTAGGTGTTTGTGTCCTCGGCATAAACATCCCTCTATCCCTCCTCCCTCCCTCTTTTCCCTTCTTCTCCACTGACTCCGCTTGCTTCAATGGACTTTCATGACAACTCATTCCATAAGGGTCCTTTTTTTCCCTCCCTCCCTCTCTTTCTCTTTCTCCTTCTCTCTCTCCCCAGGTGAAATATTGATGGGTTTTTTATGAATAGCTATGAAAAATTCATTCAAATTCTGAAATGAAAAAGCGTAAACATTCCTGCATCTTTCCATGCCTCCTGCATTCATTATCCTCCACACCACCCTCCCTCCCTTTTCTTCTCCTCCTCCCTCCTTCTCCCTCATCACTTCCAGTCTACCTAGAAATGTCATGCCACTCTGTCTCTTTTCCCGCCACTTGGCCTAATTGCTTAATTTCACCTGCTTTCTCATCAATTAAAAGTCTGTCAGAAGGAGACAGATGGAGGATGGAGGGATGGGTGGGGGTTTGACGGACAGATCAATGACAGAACAGATCAATAAGTGAATAGAGATTGGAAAAGGAAATGAGAGAGGAATGAAAAGACGAGGAGAACAAATTGAACAGGCTTGTCTTGGCAAACAGCTACAGCATCAACAAACTTTCTCTCTTTCTCTCTCTCTCTCTCTTGGTCTATCTTTCTGTCTCTTTCAATTCAATTTCAATTTAAGGGAAACATATGTTAACATTGCCAAAGCAAGTGACTTAGGTAATAAACAAAAGTGAAATAAACATACAAAATTAACAGTAAACATTACACTCACAAAAGTTCCATAAGAGTAAAGTAATTTCAAATGAGTTTCCACCTCATTTTGTGGGCAGTGTGCACATAGCCTGTCTTCTCTTGAGAGCCAGGTCTGCCTATGGCGGCCTTTCTCAATAGCAAGGCTATGCTCACTGAGTCTGTACATAGTCAAAGCTTTCCTTAAGTTTGGGTCAGTCACAGTGGTCAGGTATTCTGCCACTGTGTACTCTCTGTTTAGGGCCAAATAGCATTCTAGCTTGCTCAGTTTTTTTGTTAATTCTTTCCAATGTTTGGGACTAATTTGTTTGGGTCTAATTGGGTTGCTGTCCTGGGGCTCTGTGGGGTCTGTTTGTGTTTGTGAACAGAGACCCAGGACCAGCTTGCTTAGGGGACTCTTCTCCAGGTTCATCTCTCTGTAGGTGATGGCTTTGTTATGGAAGGTTTGGGAATAGTTTCCTTTAGGTGGTTGTAGAATTGAACGTCTCTTTTCTGGATTTTGATAATTACCAAGAATCGGCCTAATTCTGCTCTGCATGCATTAATTTGGTGTTTTACGTTGTACACAGTGTCTTTTTCTCTCCCTCTCTTCCTATCCCTCTCAATTAAATTCAAAGAGCTTTATTGGCATGGTAAACACACGTTTACATAGCATGCGCTCCAGCAGGTATATTTCACTGGTCACCCCCAAAGCCAATTCCTCCTTTGGTCGTCTTTCCTTCCAGTTCTCTGCTGCCAATGACTGGAACGAACTGCAAAAATCTCTGAAGCTGGAGACTCATATCTCCCTCACTAGCTTCAAGCACCAGCTGTCAGAGCAGCTCACAGATCATTGCACCTGTACACTCTGCTACAAGACCATGGTGCTTGCCTACGGAGCTGTGAGGGGAACAGCACCTCTGTACCTTCAGGCTCTGATCAGTCCCTACACCCAAAGAAGGGCACTGCGTTCATCCACCTCTGGCCTGTTCGCCTCCCTACCTCTGTGGAAGCACAGTTCCCGCTCAGCCCAGTCAAAACTGTTCGCTGCTCTGGAACCCCAATGGTGGAACAAGCTCCCTCACGACGCCAGGACAGCGGAGTCAATCACCACCTTCCGGAGACACCTGAAACCCCACCTCTTTAAGGAATTCCTGGGATAGGATAAAGTAATCCTATCCCAGGAATCCTCCTATTGTAAAGTGGTTGTTCCACTGGATATCATTAAGGTGAATGCACCAATTTGTAAGTCGCTCTGGATAAGAGTGTCTGCTAAATGACGTAAATGTACATTTCCAAACAAATGGAATAGACAATAAACTAAAGGGAAACATTAGTAAACACTGCACTCACAATTTTTTTGAAAGAATAAAGACATTTCAAATGTTATATTATTGGCTATGTAAGGTGTTGTTACAATGTGCAAGTAGTTGTAGTATGAAAGGGAAAATAAATGAGCAGATAAATATAGGTTGCATTCACAATGTTGTTTGTGCTCCACTACAACGGCTCTGACGCTCGTCGGATGTTCCGGGCGACTGTGTGATCACGCTCTCTGTCACGTTCTCCGTAGCCAATGTGAGTAAGACCTTTAACCTCTCTTGGGTAGGGGGCAGTATTTTCACATCCGGATGAAAAGCATGCCCAAAGTAAACTGCCTGTTACTCAGGCCCAGAAGCTAGTATATGCATATAAATCGGTAGAGTTGGATAGAAAACACTCTAAAGTTTCTAAAACTGTTACAATTATGTCTGTGAGTATAACAGAACTGATATGGAAGGCGAAACCCAGAGGACAAACCATCCCCCCCAAAACAAATTCAGCCTACCACTGTTTTCAATGGCTGTCACTTTTATTACAAGGTGAAATCCTCCCAGATTGCAATTCCTAGGGCTTCCACTAGATGTCAACAGTCTTTAGAAAGAGTTTCAGGCTGGTTTTTGGAAAAATGAGCCAGAAATTGTAGTTTTTCTAGATGGCTCCTATTTTGGCTGTAGTGTTTGCAAGCGTGTGGAAGAGAGCACATTCTTTGGTATTTTTCTCTGGTTAAGACAATAACGATTCTCCGTCTTAAATTGTATCGTTTTTTTACGTATTAGGGTACGTAAGGTTTGATTATAAACGTTGTTTGACTTGTTTGGAAAAGTTTATTAGTAACGTTTGGGATTCATTTTGTATGCATTTTGATGGAGGGAAACTGGGTGGATTATTGACTGAAGCGCGCCAGCTAAACTGAGTTTTTATGGATATAAAGAAGGACATTATCAAACAAAAGGACCATTTGTGATGTATCAAGGACCTTTTGGAGTGCCATCAGAAGAAGATCATCAAAGGTAAGGCATTTATTATATCGCTATTTCTGACTTTCGTGGCGCATCTGCCTAGTTTAAATATGTTTTTCATGCTTTTGTATGCGGGGCGCTGTCCTCAGAAATCGCATGGCGTGCTTTCGCTGTAAAGCCTTTTTGAAATCTACAGCGGCTGGATTAACAAGAAGTTCAACTTTTTTGACATATTTCACTTGTGATTTTATGAAAGTTAAATATTTATAATTCTGGAGTTTGAATTTCGCGCTCTGCAATTTCACCGGATAAGAAGTTAAACAGGTTAACATTCACAATGTTTCACCTGTCTTTGTGATTTGTTTCACCTGTCTTTGTGCTTCTCTCCCCCTCCCACCAAGTGTCTCCCATCTCCCCTCATTATCACCTGTGTATTTCTACCTGTGTTTTCTGTTTGTCTGTTGCCAGTTTTTCTTGTCCCGTCAAGTCCTGCCAGCGTGTTCCCGTGTTTCCTGCGCTCTAGTTTTTGTTTTTCTTAGTCTTCGCAGTTCTGACCTTTCTGCCTGTCCTGACCCTGATCCTGCTGCCATCCTGTACCTACCTGACTCTGATTTGGATTACGACCCTTTGCCTGCCTTGACTTACCTTTTGCCTGCCTCTCGAACTATAAAAAACTCTGAGACTCATACTATCTGCCTCCTGTGTCTGCATCTGGGTCTTAGCCTGAGCCGTGATTGTATGATCTGGCCATGACTGACCCAGCAGCCTCAGACCAGCTCCACAACACTGTCACCCAGCAAGGAGCCACCATTGGAAGACACAAGAAGTTACTGCAATGGCTTATGGAGGGACTCCACACCCTGGCAGAACACCATGACCATTGCTGGAGCAATTCTGCAGATTCCCTACTAGGCAGCAAGCCACACCAGTAATCCCCCCGCAACCAGCAGCTCTTTTTCCCAGCCTACCCCGTATTTCCCGAGAACCTCGCTTATTTCCTCTGGAGCGCTACGCTGGAGATTCTGGAACCTGCCGGGCCTTTCTCTCCCAATGGTCCCTCAAATTTGAGCTGCAGCTTCTTTGTTCCCAAAGATAGCGTACCTCATAATGCTGATGTCCGGGAGAGCACTCACCTGGGCTACAGCGGTGTGCAAGCAACAGTTCACCGTTTGCCTCAGTCTGGAGGGGTTTGTGGCTGGGGTACGTAAGGTGTTCGATTCTCCGTGGTCAGGGAAGAGGCTACTCGTAAGCTGCTCCAGCTACGTCAAAATTCCCGTAGTGTGGCAGACTACGTGATGGATTTTCATACGTTGGCGGCTGATAGTGCCTGGAACCCTGAAAACTTGTTCGACATGCTCCTTCACGGATTATTGGAGGTGATTAAAAATGAGCTTGCAGCCCAGGAGCTGACCATGGACCTCGACTCCCTCATAGCCTTGACTATCCAGATCGATGGGCGGCTATGGGAACGTAGGAGGGAGAGGGAATCTGTTCCTGTTGCCCTCGCTCATCCTCGATTCCCACCTCGCCTCCGAGGAATCCCGGAAATCCCCGAAGTCTGCATTTCCGAGTGAATCCGTTCTCATGGGAGTCAAAAGGGCTGCTGACTCGTCTCCTCGGGAGCCCATGTAACTGGGCAAGGCTGGATTGTCTCCTACTGAGCACTAACGCAGACTTAACACCAAGAGCTGTCTATATTGTGGAGGTACAGGAGATTTCTTATCTACCTGCCCATTAAAAGACCAGGCTCATCAAGTAAGTACAAATACACTGGTGAGCCATACGGAGAGTGTCAAATCCCTTACTTCTCGTAACCCCCTCTAACCAACCCTGTTGTGGGGAGGCCAGTCCAAATCCATCCAGGTGCTCATTGACTCTTGGGCCGACGAGAGCTTCATGGACACTACCCTGATGTTGGAGCTGGGTATCTCCTCTCAACCTCTTTCCATTTAGATGGATGTCAGAGCTCTCTATTGCGAGTGTCAGGCAACCACAGTAAATCCATGCCGTTTCTGCTCCTGGAGTCTCCTCATGTACCCATGGTGTTTGGGGTTTTCATCGCTCCAGAGTCACAATCCCCTTATGGACTGGGTTACAGGGTCCATCATGGGTTGGAGCCCATTTTGCCATGTTAATTGTTGGAAGTCGGCACAGCCTGCCCCGGGACATCTTCTTGCTGGCTTGGGAAAAACCTTGGATCTCTCCGCCGTTCCCGCGGATTAACAGGATTTAGGGATGGTTTTCAACTCTTCCCAAGCCAAATCTCTTCCGCCGCATCGACCCTACAGCTGTGCTATCAACCTTATCCCGGGCCCTGTTATTTACTCGTTTCCATTTCACTATCTCCTACTGCCCGGGGTCCAATAATGTTGCTGCCTGTGTGTGCGCAGAACAAGACTCCGCGGCAAGCTCCGGCTGGCCTCCTTCAACCACTCCCTGTGCCTCACTGCCCCTGATCCCATATATCTTTGGACTTTGTCACAGGCCTCCCTCTGTCAGATGGCACACCACCATCCTTACGGTGGTGGACAGGTTTTCCAAAGCCACCCATTTTATTCCCCTTTCTAAGTTGCCCTCAGCTATGTAGACGGACCAGCTCAAGGTGCAGCACATCTTCCAGATTCATGGACTACCGGTCGACATGGTCTCCGATCGCGGTCCTCAGTTCTCGTCCCGGTTCTGGAATGCGTTCTGCACCCTCATTGGGTCATCGGCTAGCCTGTCCTCTGGTTTTCATCCCGAGTCTAATGGCTAGTCGGAGCGAGACAATCAGGACCTGGAGATGACTCTTTGCTGCCTCGTCTCCACCAATCCCACCACCTGGAGCCAGCAACTCGTGTGGGTGGAATATGTCCGCAACACCCTTCCCTGTTCTGCTACGGGTCTCTCGCCTTTTGAGTGTTCCCTGGGATATCAGCCCCCACTCTTCCCGGAGCAAGAGGAAGAGGTCAGCATACCTTCTGCCCAGATGTTCATCCATTGCTGTCGCCATACCTGGCTTACCTAGCCTTCCCTGTGGCTCAGTTGGTAGAGCATGGTGTTTGCAATGCCAGCATGGTGTGTGCAACGCCAGAGTTGTGGGTTTGATTCCCACGGGGGGCCAGTACAGAAAAAAAATGCATGAAATGAAATGTATGCATTCACTACTGTAAGTTGCTCTGGATAAGAGTGTCTGCTAAATGACTAAAATGTAAATGTAAGAGAGCCTGGGCCGCTCTTCTCAAGGTCCCCTCCAAGTATCGACAACAGGGGGACCACCACCGGACCCCTGCTCCCTGCTGCCATCTTGGGCAGAGGGTATGGCTGTCCACTCAGGGTCTGCCCCTCCAGGTGGAGTCCTGCAAACTCCTTAGCCCCTCTGCTGTTTGCCTTCTTCTTCTTTGCCCCGCACTCTCCATATACATCCCACTTTTCATGTGCCTAGGATTAAACCTGTCACACAGCCCTTTGTCTCCTGATTTTCAAGAACGACCACTCTTCCCCATCTCATTAACGGCCAACCGGCGTACATGGTGAGGCGCCTCGTGAAGGTTCAATTGCGGGGCAGGGGATTCCAGTACCTGGTTGACTGGGAGGGTTATGGCCAGGGGGGGAGGTGCTGGGTCCCGGCTAGGGACATCCTGGACCTAGCCCTCATAGCTGAGTTCCACCGCCGGCACCCCGGTCAACCAGGTATGCGCCAAGGTAGGACACCAGGTGGTGTCCCTAGAGGGGGGTGTACGGTCACACCCTGAACTGTTTCACCTGTCTTTGTGCGTGTCTCCACCCCCCATCAGGTGTCTCCCATCTCCCCTCATTATCCCCTGTGTATTTATACCTGTGTTTGTCTGTTGTCAGTTCGTCTTGTCCCGTCAAGTCCTACCAGCGCGTTCCCGTGTTTCCTGTGCTTTAGTTTTTGTTTTTCTTAGTATTCCCAGTTATAACCTTTATGCCTGTCTGACCCTGATCCTGCCCGCCGTTCTGTACCTGCCTGACTCTGATTTGGATTACAACACTTTGCCTGCCTTGACTTACCTTTTGCCTGCCCCTTGAACTATAAAATACTCTGAGACTTTCTGTCTCCTGTGTCTGCATCTGGGTCTTAGCCTGAGCCGTGATACACAAGGCCGCAGGGCCAGACGGATGACAAGAATGCGTACTCAGAGCATGTGCTGACCAGCTGGCAAGTGTCTCCACAGTCCATACGGAGGAGGTCAGAGAACTGGCAGTGTGGTGCCAGGGTAAAAACCTCTCCCTCAATGTCAGTGTCCCTTGTTTGCAGATGTGAATCGGAACTATTCGCTTTTAAGATATAATGTAATAAAAATGAAAAGATCTATTGTAGGGCTAGGATAAAGGATAATAGAATTGAAAACCTGCCTAGGTTCTCTATTGGAATAGGCTTATATGATCCTAAAATCATTACCCTTTTACATTTAAAAAATACATCTCAAAATAAAAAATGTAAAGGATGATTATTGTTCCGATACACACCGGCAAATGGATTAGGTATTGTCAACAGGGTTGTTGTCTCTATTAGTGGTTGAACAAACACAATAACTGGCTTATGGAAGCACTTCTCTAAATGAGAAAGTGGTATGTAATATATTTCTATACAAGCTATTTATGCTACCTTTTTATATTCTTGATCCTAATGATTTAGGCCTAGGTGTAAAACAGACGAGGTGATAGAGCAACGACACTGGAATAAAAAACAAAATGTGTGTGGGTGGAGAGAGGGTTGGTTTTACAGGTTTACTCACTCTGGATTGTCAGTACTGCATGTATTCTTGGCTGTCGTGCCATGGCTGTGTCAGAGTCGATTGTAAGTTCAACTTGGATATTTCTTTATGGACAGTGTGATGCCTGAGACACATTTTTAATTGCAGTCATTAGCGGCCGTTAGAATCTATGTTCCTTTTTCCTTCTTCTTTTTGTCGGAATACAACAGGATATAATGAGGACTACATGAAATATGTCTTGCATGTAATGGACTTTAAAAAAAGTACTGATCTTGCATTATATTTAGGTTGTTTTCTCTAAATTTTTTCACAATTTTTCAAACAACTGAATTCAATGAACTGAGCAGGCTGGGTTGACATGCTTATAGCCTTGCTAGGACTTTCAAATATGAGCAGGCATGTATTAGATTGTGCTGTTATTATTTCTATCAATATTATCTATTATTGGTACTACTTACTTTTTTCAGACTGTTTTCCAGGTTATTTGGTTAGTTCTCTTAACCCCCCCCCCCCCCCATAGATATTTATGTTATCATAAGACTGCTCATTTTTCCCTCTGGCCAACGCCATTTGGCGGCTAAGGGTTTGCCTTAGGACGCAAAGGTGCGTCATGAGTCAGGGAGATGGTCTGATGGTCTTAGTGACAACAGACCTAGACATGGTGGGAGGTTTTAGTGGGTGGAATATTAGGACAATTGCTTAACAGTGCAAATATTATGGTACAGCTATGTGGACACTTAATCATCATGGTGCTTTTTAATGGTAAGTTTACAAACATTGGTTGTGGTAAGTATTATTGAAACTTGGGTATCATTATGGTAAGTGGGGAAATAAGTATAGCCAGTTATAATTGTAATGGCTTAGCAGATCTTTAAAAATAATTATTTTTACATGGATAAAAGAGAAAGAATATGATCTCTATTGTTTACAGGAAACTCATTCTACAAATATTGATAAGGGTGGGTGGAAAAGGACTGGGAGGGAGAAATGTATTTTTGTCATGGGCAAGAAACTCAAAAAGGGTGATTATACTAATTAATACAAATTTTGATACGATTGTGCAAACTGTGCAAACAGATCCGCAAGGATGATGGATTATTTTAAATATGCTATTGGACCAAAAACAGATCTGGCTAATTAATATATATGGGCCAAATAATGATGATCCACACTATAATAATCTATTGAGCTCACAAGCAACTAATTAATCTATTATTATGGTGGGAGATTATAATACGGCTTTAAGTACCTCAATGGATTATAGAGGAAATCATTTTGCAAACTATCACCCTCAAGCACTTAAGGAGATCACAAATATCATGGATACATTTGTCACGAATCCCACCGAAGGTGGCTCCCCTGCCTGCTCGAGCGGCGCTCGGCGGTCGTCGTCGCCGGCCTACTAGCCACCGCTGATCCCTTTTTCCTTTTCTGTTTGTAATGTCTTATTGGTTGCACCTGTTCCCTATTGTGTTTCTTGATTTGTGTTTATTTAAGCCTGTTTAGCCCACCCAGGTTTGTGCGGGATTACTTTTGCTGTTGTGTATTTTTGGATGTGCTGGCTTACGCCTTGTTATATCTCTCCGGACTGTTTGCCCGTTGTTCTGGGTTGGTTGTTTGTTTTACGCACCTGTCTGTTTTGGCGTGACCGGTTTGTGCCGGAAGAAATAAAGGACGTTATACTTTACCTCTGCTCTCTGCGCCTGACTCCTACCACCACTCCTAGTATCCCGTGACAGAATCCCGCACCAGTTATGGAGTCAGCAGGAGCAGCCGCGCCCCCTCTCCCATCGATGGAGGAACGGGTCCTCCATCATACCAGCATTCTCCACCGGATCGGTTCAGCCATGGATCAAATGATGGAGAGGATGGACCGATGGGAGAGGAGTGGCTTCCTTACCTCATCCCCAGCTCCTCTTCCCCCTCCACCTACTACCCCTCCTCCGGCCTCCGGATCCGGGGCCCTACGCCTGGCTCTCCCCAGGGAGTACGATGGAGCGGTGGCTGGGTGCCAGGGGTTCCTGCTACAGCTGGAGTTGTACCTGGCTACCGTTTGTCCGACTCCCTCGGGAGAGGAGAGCGTGAGCGTCCTCATCTCCTGCTTAACGGGTCGTGCCCTGGAGTGGGCCAACGCAGTGTGGTATGGCCCAGACTCGACGAGGGATCACTTCCCCGAGTTCACCCGCCATTTCCGGGCCGTGTTCGACCACCCACCAGAAGGCTGGGCGGCGGGTGAACGGCTGTTCCACCTGCGGCAGGAGACGAGGAGAGCACAGGACTTTGCTCTGGAGTTCCGGACCTTGGCTGCTGGGGCGGGGTGGAACGACAGGGCCCTGATGGACCACAATCGTTGTAGCCTCCGGGAGGACGTCTGCCGGGAGCTAGCCTGTCGGGACACTACCCTCTCCCTAGACGAACTCATTGACATGTCCATTCGTCTCGACAATTTGCTGGCTGCCCACGGGGGTCCAGAACGGGCCCTGTTGGTTCCACCTCCAGGCCCTCCAGCTCCCATCCCCATGGAGCTAGGGGGGGCCGCATCGAGGGGGGCCGGAGGAGGAGGCTCCTCCTGTACCCGGTGTGGTCGGAGAGGACACACTGCCAACCAGTGCTGGAGGAGCTCCTCTGGGAATCGGGATGGCAGGCAGAGCACTCCTCGTTCACCCCAGGTGAGTAAGCACCAACCTCACCCAGAGCTCCCTGTTGTCCATATGTTTGTGCTAATAACTTTTCCTGAGTTTTCTCCCTCTTTTCAGCATAAGATTCTAGTCGATTCAGGCACAGCTGGAAACTTTATGGATCGTGGGCTCGCATTAAGACTAGGGATTCCCCTGGTGTCGTTGGACCAACCTTTCCCCATGCACTCCTTAGATAGCCGACCATTAGGGTCAGGGCTGGTCAGGGAGGCCACGGTTCCACTGGACATGGTAACGCAGGGGGATCATGGGGAACTGATTAGTCTCTTCCTCATTGATTTGCCTGCGTTTCCGGTGGAGCTGAGGATTCCCTGGCTGGCCAATCACAATCCTTATATTTCATGGAAACAGGGGTTCTCAGAGGGTGGTCAGAGGAGTGTTCAGGCAGGTCATAAAGGATTTTCCATCGGTGCGATGACGGTGGAGAGTCCAGACCAGGTTTCCAACTGTGCGCATTCCCTCTGAATATGCCGATTTGGCTGTCGCCTTCTGTAAGAAGAGGGAGACTCGATTACCACCTCATCGACGAGGGGATTGCGCGATAAACCTCCAGGTAAACGCTACACTTCCCAGGAGTCACGTGTACCCATTGTCACAAGAGGAAATGCTGGCTATGGAGACATATGTCACGGAATCTCTGAGACAGGGGTACATTCGGCCCTCCATGTCACCCGTCTCCTTGAGTTTCTTTTTCGTGAAGAAAAAGGAGGGAGGTCTGCATCCGTGCATTGATTATCGAGGTCTAAATTCCATCACAGTGGGGTTTAGTTACCTGCTACCTCTCATCGCTACGGCGGTGGAATCATTTCACGGAGCGCATTTTTCACGAAACTGGACCTCAGGAGCGCGTACAATCTGGTGCGTATTCGGGGAGGAGATGAGTGGAAAACCGTGTTTAGTACCACATCGGGCCACTATGAGTACCCGTGTGGCTCAGTTGGTAGAGCATGGTGTTTGCAACGCCAGGGTTGTGGGTTCGATTCCCACGGGGGACCAGTACGGAGAAGAAAAAAAATGTATGAAATGTATGCATTCACTACTGTAAGTCGCTCTGGATAAGAGCGTCTGCTAAATGAGTAAAATGTAAATATAAAAATGTCATGCCGTATGGGTTAAAGAATGCTCCAGACATTTTTCAATCCTTTGTAGACGAGATTCTCAGGGACCTGCACGGGCAGGGTGTGGTGGTGTATATGGATGACATTCTGATCTATTCCGACACATGCGCCGCGCATGTATCCCTGGTGCGCAAGGTGCTTGGGCGACTGCTGGAGCATGACCTGTACGTTAAGGCTGAGAAATGTGTGTTTTCCAAATGAGCCATTTCCTTCCTGGGGTATCGCATTTCAACCTCGGGGGTGGTGATGGAGTGTGACCGCGTTAAGGCCGTGTGTAATTGGCCGACTCCGACCACGGTAAAGGAGGTGCAGCAGTTCTTAGGGTTTGCCAATTACTACCGGAGGTTTATCCGGGGCTTTGATCAGGTGGCTGTTCCCATTACCTCACTGCTGAAGGGGGGGCCGGCGCCCTTGCACTGGTCAGCAGAGGCGAACAGAGCTTTCAGTTGTCTGAAGGAGCTGCTTGCCGACGCTCCCGTGCTGGCTCATCTGGACCCCTCTTTGGCATTCATAGTGGAGGTGGATGCATCCGAGACTGGGGTGGGGGCCGTGCTATCACAGAGCTCGGGCATGCCACCAAAACTCCGCCCTTGCGCTTTCTTTTCAAGGAAGCTCGGTCCGGCGGAGCAGAACTATGACGTGGGGGACCGGGAGTTGTTAGCTGTAGTCAAAGCTCTGAAAGTGTGGAGACACTGGCTTGAGGGGGCTAAGCACCCTTTCCTCATCTGGACTGACCACCGTAATCTCGAGTACATCCGGGCAGCTAGGAGACTGAATCCGCGTCAGGCCAGGTGGGCCATGTTCTTTAACCGATTTCATTTCACAATCTCCTATCGGCCAGGCTCCCAAAACACGAAGGCTGACGCGCTGTCCCACCTATATGACACCGAGGAGAGGGCCATCGATCCAACTCCCATCCTCCCAGCGTCATGCTTGGTAGCACCGGTGGTATGGGAGGTGGACGCGGAGATCAAGCGGGCGTTACGGTTGGAACCTGCACCATCTCAGTGTCCAGCAGGTGCTCAGTACATGCCGCTTGGTGTCCGTGATCGATTGATTCGATGGGCCCATAATCTTCCCTCTTCGGGTCACCCTGGGATCGAGAGGACAGTGCGCAGTCTTAGGGGAAAGTACTGGTGGCCCACATTGGCTAAGGACGTGAGGTTTTATGTCTCCTCCTGCTTGGTGTGCGCTCAGAGCAAGGCTCCTCGACACCTGCCTAGAGGGAAATTACAGCCCCTCCCCGTTCCACAGTGGCCGTGGTCGCACTTGTCTGTGGACTTTCTCACCGACCTTCCCACATCTCAGGGGAACACCACAATCCTGGTCGTTATGGATCGGTTCTCGAAGTCCTGCCGTCTCATCCCATTGTCCGGTCTCCCTACGGCTCTGCAGACTGCGGAGGCCCTGTTTACCCATGTCTTCCGGCACTACGGGGTGCCCGAGGACATCGTTTCTGATCGGGGTCCCCAGTTCACGTACAGAGTTTGGAGGGCGTTCATGGAACGGTTGGGGGTCTCGGTCAGCCTGAACTCGGGTTTCCACCCCGAGAGTAATGGGCAGGTGGAGAGAGTGATCCAAGATGTGGGTAGGTTTATACGGCCATATTGCCGGGACCGGCCCAGGGAATGGGCGAGGTACGTCCCATGGGCAGAGGTAGCCCAAAACTCCCTCCGCCACTCATCGACTAACATGTCACCGTTCCAGTGCGTGTTGGGCTACCAGCCAGTCCTGGCTCCATGGCACCAGAGCCAGACCAAGGCTCCTGCGGTGGAGGAGTGGGTACAGCGCTCGAAAGGACACTTGGAGAGCCGTCCAGGATGCATTAACGAAAGCGAGTGGACGGCAGAAGAAGAGCACTGACCAGCACCGCAGTGAGACCCCTGTGTTTGCACCAGGGGATCGGGTCTGGCTCTCAGCCCGAAACCTGCCCCTCCGCCTGCCCTGCCGGAAACTGGGGCCGCAGTGTGTAGTGCCGTTTAAAGTCCTGAGGAGGATAAACGAGGTGTGTTACCGGTTACAATTTCCATCTTACACCGTATTAACCCCTCGTTTCATGTGTCTCTCCTCAGGCCGGTGGTGGCTGGTCCCCTGCAGGAAGGTGAGGTGCCGGAGGTCCCTCCACCCCCTCTGGACATTGGGGGGTCCCCGGCATATACTATACGCGCCATTCTGGACTCCAGATGTCGGGTGGGGGGCCTACAGTACCTCGTGGACTGGGAGGGGTACGGCCCGGAGGAGAGATGCTGGGTACCGGTGAAGGACATTTTGGACCCCTCACTTCTGAGGGACTTCCACCGCCTTCATAGGGATCACCCTGCGCCTCGTCCTCTGGGTCGCCCTCGAGGCCGGTGGCGGCGCACTGCGGGAGCCGCGCGTCAGGGGGGGTGTACTGTCACGAATCCCACCGAAGGTGGCTCCCCTGCCTGCTCGAGCGGCGCTCGTTGGTCGTCATCGCCAGCCTACTAGCCACCGCTGATACCTTTTTCCTTTTCTGTTTGTATAGTCTTATTGGTTGCACCTGTTCCCTACTGTGTTTCTTGATTTGTGTTTATTTAACCTCCCTGGGCAAGGTGGGACCTAGTCAACAGCCAGTGGAATCGCGTGGCGCGAAATACAAAAACCTCATAAATGCTATAACTTAAATTTCTCAAACATATGACTATATACAGCTAAATGCAGCACTAACCTTTGATGATCTTCATCAGATGACACTCCTAGGACATTATGTTATACAATACATGCATGTTCTGTTCAATCAAGTTCATATTTATATCAAAAACCAGCTTTTTACATTAGCATGTGATGTTCAGAACTAGCATACCCACCGAAAAATTCTGAGGATTTAATAAATTATTCACGATAAACGTTCACAAAATACGTAACAATTATTTTAAGAATTATAGATAAAGAACTCCTTTATGCAATCGCGGTGTCAGATTTTAAAATAGATTTTCAGCGAAAGCACATTTTGCAATATTCTGAGTAGATAGCCCGGCCATCACGGCTAGCTAATTTGACACCCACCAAGTTTGGCCCTCACCAAACTCAGATTTACTATAAGAAAAATTGGATTACCTTTGCTGTTCTTCGTCATAATGCACTCCCAGGACTTCTACTTCAACAACAAATGTTGTTTTGGTTCCAAATAATCCATAGTTATATTGAAATAGCTCCGTTTTGTTCGTGCGTTCAGGTCACAATCCGAAGGGTGACGCGCGAGCGCATTTCGTGACAAAAAAAATTCAAAATATTCCATTACCGTACTTCGAAGCATGTCAAACGCTGTTTAAAATCAATTTTTATGCGATTTTCTCGTAAAATAGCGATACTATTCCAACCGGGTGACGTTGAATTCATTCAAAGACTGAAAGAAAAACATGGAGAATTCTCATGAACGCGCATCTCCAGTGTCACTGTCCTCAGCCTGACCAGTAACAAACAGAGCTGCTGTACTTCGCCCAGAGACTGCAGACACCTCATTACACTTTCTGGCGCCTTCTGAGAGCCAATGGAAGCCTTAGGAAATGTCACGTTACAGCACAGATGCTGTATTTTTGATAGAAAGGCTACAGAAGGACAATAAATTGTCAGACAGGGCACTTCCTGTATGGAATCTTCTCAGGTTTTGGCCTGCCATATGAGTTCTGTTATACTCACAGACACCATTCAAACAGTTTTAGAAAATTTAGAGTGTTTTCTATCCAAATCTACTAATTATATGCATATTCTCGTTTCTGGGCAAGAGTAGTAACCAGTTTAAATCGGGTACGTTTTTTATCTGGCCATGCAAATACTGCCCCCTAGCCCCAACAGGTTGAAAAAACCTGACCTAGTGAGATATACATGGAGGAGGCTTAAACAAACTAGTCATCTTGATTACTTCCTAGTCTCGTTCTTGCTGGCATGAAAAGTTTAAAAAGTATTAATAGGAGACCGAGTGTGATCGGACCACCATCTAACTGGCCTCAATATAACTCTTACAGAATTTCTACGTGGACGGGGATATAGGAAATGTAATCAAAGCCTATTGGATATCAATTTGTTCTTAACGAAGACAAAATAATTCATAATTGACTTTCTTTTTCTGCACAACATAGGTACAGCAGATCCCCTTATTGTAAGGGACACTTTTAAATCTGCTTTTAGAGGCCATTCAATACAATACTCATCATTAAAACAAAAGAGATTAGACTAATAAAAGGAAATAGAGGAAGTAACAGCACAGGTAGATGGTAATTGAAACTGTATAGAGGCACGAAATAGGTTAGAGGAAAAACAAAAAGAAATTGAGGTACTTATTCAAGAACAATCAAGTGTAATGTATTACAAAAATAAAGCAAATTGGATGGAAAATGGTGAACAATTCACAACATTTTTCATGAATCTTTAACATAGAAATTATACCAAGAAGAATTTACAGAAACTCGTTAGAAATGATGGAGTCATCCATGATACCCCAAATTATATTTTGAAAATGTTTTCTTTTCAGTCTCCTTCACTTCTACTGAATGATGTTAGCTGCAAGGATTTATTTCCTAATAATAATAATAATAATAATAATAATAATAATAAAGTAAAATTATCTAATTTTACAGAAAGACCTGTGTGAAGGCCAACTTACAGAAGAGGAACATTTTGAGGCAATAAAATCTTTTCAGTCTGGAAAAACCCCAGGGCTTGACGGTATATCAGTAGAGGTATATCAGACCTTTTTTTATGTACTCAAAGATCCATTATTAGCATGTTTTAATTACTCCTATACAAATGGTAGACTTTCAGGTACTCAACAAGAAGGTCTGATTTCATTTCTACTTAAACAGGACCCAGGTGGTAAGTATAAAGATCCAGTCAATTTAAAAAACTGGAGGTCTCTAACACTTCAATGTTGTGATGCGAAAATCCTGGCGAAATGCATAGCACATAGAATAAAAAAGTTTTTACCAGATATTGTTCATCCTGACCAGACAGGTTTTTACATGGACGATATATTGAAGATATATGACAATTACTTGAAACAATTAAACATTATGAAACATCAAAGATACCAGGCCTGGTCTTCATAGCAAATTTTGAAAAAGCATTTGATAAAGTACGACTAGAATTTACATATAAATGCCTGGATTACTTAAATTTTTGGCAAATCTCTTATACAATGGGTTAAAGTTATTAACAGCAACCCCAGATGTAAAATAGTAAATAATGGTTACTTCTCAGAAAGTATTGAGCTTTTAAGAGGAGTTAAACAAGGCTGTCCGTTGCCTCCATATCTACTTATTGTGCCCATTGATATGCAAGCTATTAAAATTAGATCCAACAAGAAAATCAAGGGGTTAGAAATCAAGGGGATAAAAACAAAAGTGTCAATTTATGCCGATGAATATAGTTTTTTCTTAAGTCCGCAATCTGGATGCCTGCACAGTCTCATTGAAGATCTTGATCACTTTTCTAGCCTATCTGGATTAAAACCTAATTACGACAAGTGTACCATATTACCTATTGGATCGTAAAAAATACAGTGTTTACTCTACCTTGTACTTTACCAATAAAATGGGAGGATGGTGAAGTAGACATACACTACCGTTCAAAAGTCTGGGGTCACTTAGAAATCTCTTTGTTTTTGAAAGAAATGCACATTTTTGTCCATTAAAATAGCATCGAATTGATCAGAAATACAGTGTATACATTGTTAATGTTGTAAATGACTGTTGTAGCTGGAAACTGCAGATTTTCTATGGAATATCTACATAGGCGTACAGAGGCCCATTATCAGCAACCATCACTCCTGTGTTCCAATGGCACGTTGTGTTAGCTAATCCAAGTTGATAATTTTAAAAGGCTAATTGATCATTAGAAAACCCTTTTGCAATTATGTTAGCACATCTGAATACTGTTGTTCTGATTAAAGAAGCAATATAACTGGCCTTCTTCAGACTAGTTGTGTATCTGGAGCATCAGCATTTGTGGGTTCGATTACAGGCTCAAAATGCCTAGAAACAAAGAACTTTCTTCTGAAACTCATCAATCGATTGTTGTTCTGAGAAATTAAGACTATTCCATGCGAGAAATTGCCAAGAAACTGAAGATCTTGTACAACGCTTACTCCCTTCACAGAACAGTGCACACTGGCACTAACCAGAATAGAAAGAGGGGTGGGAGGACCTGGTGCACAACTGAGCAAGAGGACAAGTACATTAGAGTGTCTAGTTTGAGAAACAGACACCTCACAAGTCCTCAACTGGCAGCTTCATTAAATAGTACCCGCAAAACACCAGTCTCAACGTCAACAGTGAAGAGGCGACTCCGGGATGCTGGCCTTCTAGGCAGAGTTCCTCTGTCCAGTGTCTGTGTTCTTTTGCCCATCTTAATCTTTTCTTTTTATTGGCCAGTCTGAGATATGGCTTTTTCAACAGACGCCTCTTCACTGTTGATGTTGAGACTGGTGTTTTGCGGGTACTATTTAATTAAGCTGCCAGTTGAGGACTTGTGAGGCGTCTGTTTCTCAAACTAGACACTTTAATGTACTTGTCCTCTTGCTCAGTTTTGCACCGGGGCCTCCCACTCTGCTTTCTATTTCTACATTCCTCTTTCTATTTCTACATTTTTAGATTTTCTTTCTCTCTGCATTGTTGGGAAGAACATGCAAGGAAGCATTTCACAGTTATTCCACACATGTTGTGTCACGCCTGCTCCAGCTCTTCCCCCCTGGCACACGAGGGCGCCAGGCTGCCCTGCATCATGCACTCCTGCCATCATCTATTACGCACACCTGCCTTCCCTCGCATCAGTGATATTGGACTCACCTGGACTCACTCATCACCTGTTTATTACCTCCCCTATATTTGTCAGTTCCCCAGCTCTGTTCCCAGCTTCTGCATTAACCTTTTATGGCTAGGGGTTCCGCTAGCGGAACGTTTCGACAACATCCGGTGAAATGGCAAAGCGCGAAATTCAAAAATAATTATTATTCACAAGTGCAATACACCAAATTAAAGCTTAACTTCTTGTTAATCTAGACACCGTGTCAGATTTCAAAAAGGCTTACGGCGAAAGCAAACCATGCTATTATCTGAGAACAGCACCCCATCAAACAAACACATGACAATCATAATTCAACCCGCCAGGCGTGACACAAAACTCATAAATAATGATATAATTCATGCCTTACCTTTGAAGATCTTATTTTGTTGGCACTCCAATATGTCCCATAAATATCGTAAATTATCATTTTGTTCAATAAATTCTATCATTATATCTCCAAAATGTCAATTTATTTGGCGCGTTTGAATCAGAAAAAACACCGGTTCCAACTCACACAACATGACTACAAAATATCTAATAAGTTACCTGTAATCTTGATCCAAACATTTCAAACAACTTTCCTAATACAACTTTAGGTATTTTTTTATGTAAATAATCGGTAAAATTTAAGACAGGATAAACTGTGTTCAATACCGGACGAAAACAAAGTGGAGCGAGCTTTCAGGTCGCGTGCCCCAACCACAACAGTACACTAGACTCGACCCTCGTTCTGAACAGCCATACTTCTTCATTACTCAAAAGAAAAACATCAACCAATTTCTAAAGACTGTTGACATCCAGTGGAAGAAATAGGAACTGCAAGCAAGTGCCTTAGAAATCTAGATCCACATAGAAACCTCATTGAAAACACTGTCACCTCAAAATAAAAAATCCTGGATGGTTTGTCCTCGGGGTTTCGCCTGCCAAATAAGTTCTGTTATACACACAGACATTATTTTAACTGTTTTAGAAACGTTTGAGTGTTTTCTATTCAAATCTACCTATATGCATTTCCTAGCTTCTGGGCCTGAGTAAAAGGCAATTTACTTTGGGCACGCTTTTCATCCAAAATTCCGAATGCTGCCCCCTATCCTAAAAAAGTGAATTATTATTTGTCTGTGTTACCCGCGTGCTGACGCTGTTCCTGTCTCGTTCTGTGTCCGTTCCATATTAAATGTTTGACTCCCCGTACCTACTTCGCCTCTCCAGCGTCATCCCTGTGACGTGTTGTTTACAAAGCATGTGACAAATAACATTTAATTTCATTTATCAAGCTAGTATTTTGTTTTTACAATAACCTTTTTAGCAGTTTTGAACTGCATCTTTCCGTCATATCGATTGTTGATATGGATATGACATTAGAACCGTATTTATGATACGTGTCTGTAATAATATTTCACGTAATAATATTATGAAAGGTGTGTTTGTGTGCTTGCACGCACCGTGTGTGGTACACTGGAAGAATTGTCTGAGCTGTTGAGCAGTGTGTAGTTTTTCTTAACGATATGAAATATGCCGCCATCAGATGATACCGCTTGTGTATTTTGGCTACATTGGTATTTACATTTGGTGAAAATTGTTTGTCAATTTCAGTTAATAGCCTATATCACTCTGGTTGTTGGAGTAATCTGTTGTATGGTGAACTTGGGCTTAAGGTGTATTTGTGAGTATATCTGGCTTTGATTATAGCCCGTGCCTACCCAGCCACCGACCTCGCTGCACGTCACTGCTGTAGATTTACTTCACATGTCTGAATGCATGTGATTTATCGTGGTGAGAAATACATCTCCCAATCCATAAAAGGAGGATTTCAATCAATGTGTCGTAGTGATGCTGTAAATCAGTATGTGCCTCCCACATATTCATTCACACATGCACAGACACACACACATGCATGTAAAGTTGCACATGCAGATTATGAACAAACACACAAAAGCACTTATACACACATATATACATAGACAAAGACAGGACATACAGACACAGAGACAGACAGAGAGAAAAAATACAAAAGAGAAAGGAGGAGAGAGAGAGAGAGAGAGAAAGAGACAGAGCAAGAGAGAGAGAGAGAGAGAGAGAGCAGCCAGGTTGTTCAAGATTGAAACTGGATGTCTATCCATGTCCTGAGGATGTCGGGAAATGCCTTCAAAACTGGCCACTGGGGTAACAGTGAGGCGCTGTTACCATCAAGTAGGCTTCAGATTTGCTAGGGTGTTGTGCGGGGTTGGGAGGGAGAGAAAGAGACAGACATACAGACCGAGAGAGAGCGAGAGAGAGCGAGGGAGAGCGAGGGAGAGCGAGAGAGAGCGAGAGAAAGAAAGTTGTGTTATTCTCCTCTTCATCACCTTGTTCTAATTAGTCCTCTCAGGAGAGTGAGACTCAGACCAATTAGAGTGCGTTATCAAAGAGGGTCTGGAGCAGGGTGCAGGCCCACCCTGACTCCCTCCCTCTACCTCACCCCTAGGGATAGGCCCTCATGAAAGGGCTCTCATATACACACACACACACACACACACACACACACACACACACACACACACACACACACACACACACACACACGGTCACACACACACAATCAAACACACACACAGTCACTTGCATGTGCATATTATGCACAAACACACACACACACACACACACACACACACACACACACAC
This sequence comes from Salmo salar, assembly GCF_965601325.2. Lineage (NCBI taxonomy): Eukaryota > Metazoa > Chordata > Actinopteri > Salmoniformes > Salmonidae > Salmo > Salmo salar. The sequence continues at coordinate 19,866,247 of NC_138303.1, read as the reverse complement.
ACACACACACACACAGTCACACACGGTCACACACACACAATCAAACACACACACAGTCACTTGCACGTGCATATTATGCACAAACACACACACACACACACACACACACACACACACACACACACACACACACACACACACACACACACACACAAATACACATACTTGAACAGACACACTGTGATAACATCATACAATGAAATTATCCCAAACTACACTACTGTGTAAAATCACATACACAAACAGTAGAGTCCAGATTGTGAAACGCTGCAGCAACATGTCTCCCAGGCAGGCAGGCGGGCGGGCGGGCGGGCGGGCGGGCGGGCGGGCGGGCGGGCGGGCAGGCAGGCAGGCAGGCAGGCAGGCAGGCAGGCAGGCAGGCAGGCAGGCAGGCAGGCAGGCAGGCATATTGTATTGAACAACAGTTGTAGTAAGACCATCTCCTGTATACCATCTCCAGTATCCTCTCTCTGGGGCAACCTGCTGCCCTCACCTTTCATACTCTCTATCCCAGCCTCTAATAATGGAGACACTTCAGGTCATGAAGAAGAATTAGGTTATGAAACACTCATTCAGCGTAGGCGGAAGACTTGGCTATGGAGACAATAACATGAGCAACATAGTGGACTCAGCCAGGAGGCCCGGGACACATGCACACAGACACGCACCCATGCATGGACATGCACACGGACCTGGCACGCATACACACACACGCATGCAAACACTCACACGCACACACTCCAACACAAGGACACACACATCCCTGTTGACATGAGAGACGGATAAAAGTGTTGAATCTAGTATCTATAGACAAATCATAAAGTCATTTTGTAATAACAGCACTCAGTGATATGATGGCGTTCAGTGATTAGATTGTGAAAGGCTGATAGCCCATATTGGTGTGGTTCCTCAGGGCTGCATATAGAAAGCTGGGTCAGGGGTGACACTCCATGGGATCAATGTCATTCATAACAGCCATATTGAACAGCCTATAGCCTAGCCTAGATAGTAAAACTCGCCCTGTGTGTGTGTGTGTGTGGGGGGGGGGGGGGGGGTTGGAGGCCCAAATGGAGCCCCCACCCACAGTGAGTCTTTCCCCATCCAGGAGTAACTCTGCTGGGCCAGAGTGGCAGGCTCTCAGGTGGTAGATGTGTAGAGGGGCCAGAGACGTGACTTCCCTCAGACTTCATTAAAGTAATCATGGCACCGATACTAACCATGTTTGGGAGAGGGGCTGAGGGGAGCGCTGAAAAATGAGATGGAGTCTTATTAGATCATCAGCCAGAACAATCCTCTCTCCTCCTCATCACAACACACACACACAGACACACACAGACACATCAAAAAACACACATTCTTTCAAATCAGAGAAACTAGGGATATAATAATAAGGGATAGAAGAAGAATAGGAAGATAGGTTAGGGAAAAGAGTGAGGCTGGATGGGAGAGACAGTGGAGAGCAAGTGGGATGAAGAGAAAAGGAGATCGAGAGAGAAGTTGAAGAGGGAAGGAGGGATGAGAGGGAGTATTTGTGTATGGGGGGTGAAGAGGAGAAGGGAGTGCCATGTCGTTGTTAATCAAGTTTGTCTGTGGTAATCGTGTCAATGTCACTCTCAATCAGTGAGCCACAACTAGGGCTAACCAACTCCACTTTGATTGGTCTAGGCCTTGTCTTTAAAACGACCTCTACAGTGAGAGAAAGACAGAAGAAAAGAGAGAGACAGAGAGAGAGAGCGAGAGAGAGGGAGACCGAAGGAGATAGAGAGATAGTTAACCCCACCTGTCTGTCAATCTGTTTTGTTTCTTTCATTTCTTTGCTTTGTTACTGTGACAGTATCGATTACTCTCTCTTATTACTAAAGACAATAAAGGGGAGAGAGGAGTCAGTCTGGGTGTGCATCAGCGTGTGTGTGTGTGTGTGTGTGTGTGTGTGTGTGTGTGTGTGTGTGTGTGTGTGTGTGTGTGTGTGTGTGTGTGTGTGTGTGTGTGTGTGTGTGTGTGTGTGTGTGTGTGTGTGCACGGTATGCTTCACAAAAGCCTACATCCATTACCAGCAGACAGATAATTTCTTAACTCCACATAGCCAGACTCTTTGATTCTGCATAAAGTGAACTTTTAAAATGTCTGCCTGTTTCTGTCTGAGTGAGAGAGAGTGAGCGCGAGAGAGGGAGAGGGACAGAGAGAGAGAGAGAAAAGAAAGAGAGAGAGAGAGAGAGAGAGAGAGAGAGGTTGATAGTGGGTTAAGGGCAGCCAATAGTGACATTCTCAGCAGTTTTCCCCACCACAACAGTATGGTAAAGAGTTTGGTGGGTTTTGGACAAATTTGCTGGAATTGGCAGATTCACTTCCATAGAACGTGCAGCCAAAACTCTACTTCCCTTCAACCTCTGACGTTCTTAAATCAGTCTTTGACCACAGCTCCGTCAGTTAGACACAAACTGCTATAGTTATGGCATGCTGTGTGTGTGTGTGTGTGTGTGTGTGTGTGTGTGTGTGTGTGTGTGTGTGTGTGTGTGTGTGTGTGTGTGTGTGTGTGTGTGTGTGTGTGTGTGTGTGTGTGTGTGTGTGTGTGTGTGTGTGTGTGTGTGTGTGTGTGTGTGTGTGTGTGTGTGTGTGTGTGTGTGTGTGTGTGTGTGTGTGTGTGTGTGTGTGGCCTGCGTGCAAAACACCTGAACTTGAACTTGATTCCCAGCTGTGTGTGTTTTCTTCTCTTTTCCACTAATAGAGGCTATTTTAAAGCTTTGTTTTGGTTGTATGAGGCTTTATTCTAAAGTCAAGTGGAGGTTCCCTGTCAATTTTGTTTCATTTCATCCTCATGCTGTGGCCTTCTCAGGAAACACCCACGAAAACAGACACACGATTGAGCACACACACACACTCACACACACACACACATTTCCTCCCGGCCTACTCCCCTGTGCTATAAATCAAGGGCAGTCCATAGCCATTTAAAACCAGTAGATGGCGATTTCGTTGATGTCATTCACGTATTCCTATGGAAAACTCCCGATGGCACATAAAGTCGGAAGTATTCGAATTTTAAGCACGCCATATTGCTGAATGTGCTTGAAGGGCACCTAAAAATCGTTAAGGATCATGGTGAAAGTGGCTGGAAATAGCAAAGGATCATGGTCGATGTCGTCATTTTCATCCTGACTGAGATAGTCAACCAGGAGCCTCCTTGTAGGATTCCGGCCCGTGATTGGTCTGTGTCAGCATGTGGACCTGTATGTGGTCCTGTTGTCAGAATGGATCACAATTTTATGAAATATCTCGATTTGTAGCGAACTTTAAAGACTTCACCATGGGGTTTGAACTTAATCAAAATAAACGGATTTTAGAGGCCAAAATGGCAGTCTAAAAATATTGTTAGGCCATTCTGTCGATCATAATTTACATAGGCTTTCTAGGGCAGACCAGGACTTTTGGCACCGCTAGGTTGCCACACAGTAGCCGACCAGCTGAGCTCATGACTTCATGTTCCAGACCGGACACTGGGGCAGCCAGGCTAATGCATGGATCTATACTGCCCAGCTCTGGCCTGAGTGAAATAAGGTTAGTAATAAGATATAATGGCTTTGATTGATCCTCTATGTCCCTGTCCAAACCAGAAACTGGCAGGAGCTGGGGCTGGAGATGAGAATGGGGTTTGGGCAGGAACTGGGACAGGAGCTAGGGCAGGAGCTGGGACTTGGGCTGGAGAAGGAGCTGGGACAGGAGTTGGGGCTGAAGCTGGGACTTGGGCTGAAGCAGGAGCTGGGGATGAGCCTGGGGCAGGAACAGGGGTTGGGCATGGGAATGGGGCTGGGGCTGGTGGAGGAGCTGTGGCAGGGGCTGTGGCTGGGTCTGGGACAGGAGCTGGGGAGGGGGCAGGAGGTGGGGCTGAGTATAGAGTATAGGGTATAAGGTATAGGGTATGAAGTATAAGGTAAGGGGTATGGCCTGTGTAATATAGTATGGAGGATATAGGGTGGGGTATCGGTTGGGGTATAGGATAAGGCCTGTGTTTTATAGTATGGAGGGTATAGAGTGGGGTATAGGGTGAGGCCTGTGTTATGTAGTATGAAGGGTATAGGGTGGGGAATAGGGTAAGGCATGGGTTTTATAGTATGGTGGGTATAGGGTGGGGTATAGGGTGAGGGCTGTATTATATAGTATCGAGGATATAGGGTGGGGTATAGGGTGAGGCCTGTGTTATATACTATGGAGGGTATAGGGTGGGGTATAGGGTATAGGGTAAGGCCTGTGTTATATAGTATGGAGGGCATTTATTTATTAAATTTTTATTTCACCTTTATTTAACCAGGTAGGCCAGTTGAGAACAAGCTCTCATGTACAACTGTGACCTGGCCAAAATAAAGCAAACCAGTGCAACATAAACAACAACACAGAGTTACATATGGAATAAACAAACATACAGTCAATAACACAATAGGAAAAAAATCTACATACAATGTGTGCAAATGAGGTAAAATTATGGAGGTAAGGCAATAAATAGGCCGTAGTGGCGAAGTAAATTACAATTTAGCAATTAAACACTGGAGTGATAGATGTACAGAAGATGAATGTACAAGTTCTTCAGACAGGGGGAGATGGCCTGGGTAGGTCCTGACAAAACTCTCCCCCAGCCCCCTGTCTTATCATTCACGTCACTGGGCGAAAAGGGTCCATATTTTACATAACACATTCTTGATATCTATATATATATATATATATATATATATATATATATATATATATATATATATACTTCCAAGATGGCATAGCAGTCAGACCTCCGTTGTCCTCCTCTTGTCGTGTCCCGTGTATATATATATTTACATATTTCCTCCATATCTTTTTATATATTTTTTTCTAAAAACTCAACCTCAAAACACTCTCCTGCAATCCCGCCTCACCAATTTAAAAAAAAAAAGTATAATTTACCTCAAATCTGAAATCCACAACAGAAGCTAGCCAGAGGTTAGCCAGAGGCTGGCCAGTTCACTGGCTAACGTTGGAGTTCAGCTAGCACGGTTGGCGGTATTCAGCTATCCCTTAGCTCGAAAAGCTATCGCCAGTTTTGTACAGCGCGACTCAGACCAGAGCATACCGGACCTATCCCCGGATTTCTACCGCAGGCTCTGAACATTTACACATGGATCTTGCAGCTAGCTAGCTGCTACCCGAGTGACTATTGGCTAACATCAGTCCCAGAGCTAACATCAATTATTCCTGAGCTAGCCAGCTGAAGAGTTCCATCAGCCACTCCTGGGCTACAATCACCTATCCGGACCTGTTTTACTGCCAATGCGGAGCCCCATCGGGCCTTCACGACTGAACTACCGACGTTATCTGCCCGAGGGAGTTATCCAACTGGCCCCTCCGTCGCGACGTAACCTGAACGCCCATTTGCGTCCCGCTAATCGCTAGCTGTTTTATCGGCTGCAATCTTAATAGGTCTATCGGACGATTTTCTTGGGCCATTATTACTATAACTACTTTGCCAATTGGACTGGTCCCCCCTACCACACGGAACCCCACTAATCTACAAATGGAAACGCACGAGGTGGCTAAAAAAAGACCTCCCTCCAACTTCTGCCAGCTTGCTACCTATGGCCCGGCTAGCTGTCTGAATCTCACTTGGACAATTATGATCACTCACATGCCCCATTCAAGAAATTTAGAACCAGGAACAGATATAGCCCTTGGTTCTCTCCAGACCTGACTGCCCTTAACCAACACAAAAACATCCTGTGGCGTTCTGCATTAGCATCGAACAGCCCCCGTGATATGCAACTTTTCAGGGAAGTTAGAAACCAATATACACAGGCAGTTAGAAAAGCCAAGGCTAGCTTTTTCAAGCAGAAATTTGGTTCCTGCAACAGAAACTCAAAAAAGTTGACTGCACTGCACTGAGGATAGGAAACTGTCACCTCTGATAAATCCACTATAATTGAAAATTTCAATAAGCATTTTTCTACGGCTGGCCATGCTTTCCACCTGGCTACCCCTACCACGGTCAACAGCACTGCACCACCCACAGATACTCGCCCAAGCCTTCCCCATTTCTCCTTCTCCCAAATCCAGTCAGCTGATGTTCTGAAAGAGCTGCAAAATCTGGACCCCTACAATTCAGCTGGGCTAGACAATCTGGACCCATTCTTTCTAAAATTATCTTCCGAAATTGTTGCAACCCCTATTACTAGCCTATTCAACCTCTCTTTCGTGTCGTCTGAGATTCCAAAAGATTGGATAGCAGCTGCTGTCATCCCCCTCTTCAAAGGAGGGGACACTCTTGACCCAAACTGCTACAGACCTATATCTATCCTACCCTGTCTTTCTAAGGTCTTCGAAAGCCAAGTCAACAAACAGATTACCGACCATTTCGAATCCCACCACACCTTCTCCGCTATGCAATCTGGTTTCAGAGCTGGTCATGGGTGCACCTCAGCCACGCTCAAGGTCCTAAACGATATCGTAACCGCTATCGATAAGAAACAATACTGTGCTGCCATATTCATTGACCTTGCCAAGGCTTTCGACTCTGTCAATCACCACATCCTCATCGGCAGACTCAATAGCCTTGGTTTCTCAAATGATTGCCTCGCCTGGTTCACCAACTACTTCTCTGATAGAGTTCAATGTGTCAAATCGGATGGCCTGTTGTCCGGGCCTCTGGCAGTCTCTATGGGGGTACCACAGGGTTAAATTCTTGGGCCAACTCTTTTCTCTGTATACATCAATGATGTCGCTCTTGCTGCTGGTGAGTCTCTGATCCACCTCTACGCAGACGACACCATTCTGTATACTTCTGGCCCTTCTTTGGACACTGTGTTAACAACCCTCCAGATGAGCTTCAATGCCATACAACTCTCCTTCCGTGGCCTCCAACTGCTCTTAAATACAAGTAAAACTAAATGCATACTCTTCAACCGATCGCTGCTTGCACCTGCCCGCCCGTCCAGCATCACTACTCTGGACGGCTCTGACTTAGAATATGTGGACAACTACAAATACCTAGGTGTCTGGTTAGACTGTAAACTCTCCTTCCAGACTCACATCAAACATCTCCAATCCAAAGTAAAATCTAGAATTGGCTTCCTATTTCGCAACAAAGCATCCTTCACTCATGCTGCCAAACATACCCTCGTAAAACTGACCATACTATCGATCCTCGACTTCGGCGATGTAATTTACAAAATAGCCTCCAATACCCTACTCAATAAACTGGATGCAGTCTATCACAGTGCCATCCGTTTTGTCACCAAAGCCCCATATACTACCCAACACTGCGACCTGTACGCTCTCGTTGGCTGGCCCTCGCTTCATACTCGTCGCCAAACCCACTGGCTCCAGGTCATTTACAAGACCCTGCTAGGTAAAGTCCCCCCTTATCTCCGCTCACTGGTCACCATAGCAGCACCCACCTGTAGCACGCGCTCCAGCAGGTATATCTCTCTGGTCACCCCCAAAGCCAATTCCTCCTTTGGCCGTCTCTTTTTCCAGTTCTCTGCTGCCAATGACTGGAATGAACTGCAAAAATCTCTGAAACTGGAAACACTTATCTCCCTCACTAGCTTTAAGCACCAGCTGTCAAAGCAGCTCACAGATCACTGCACCTGTACATAGCCCATCTATAATTTAGCCCATACAACTACCTTTTCCCCTACTGTATTTATTTATTTAATTTATTTTGCTCCTTTGCACCCCATTATTTCTATTTCTACTTTGCACTTTCTTCCACTGCAAATCTACCATTCCAGTGTTTTACTTGCTATATTGTATTTACTTTGCCACCATGGCCTTTTTTGCCTTTACCTCCCTTATCTCACCTCATTTGCTCACATTGTATATAGACTTATTTTTTCTACTCATTGACTGTATGTTTGTTTTACTCCATGTGTAACTCTGTGTTGTTGTGTGTGTCGAACTGCTTTGCTTTATCTTGTCCAGGTCGCAATTGTAAATGCTGGGGTGCAAAGGAGAACCAAATAAAATAAAAAAATAACAATATGGGGATGAGGTATTTGGATCGGCAATTTACAGATGGGTTATGTACAGGTACAGGTATAGGGTGGTGTATAGGGTATGGTATGTTTTATATAGTATTGAGGTTATAGTGGGGTATAGGGTATGTGTTATGTAGCATGGAGGGTATAGTGGGATATAGGGTAAGGTATGTGTTATATAGTATGGAGGGTACAGGATTGGGTATAGGGTGAGGTATGTGTTATATAGTATGGAGGGTACAGGGTTGGGTATAGGGTAAGTCCTTTGTTATGTAGTATGGAGGGTACAGGGTTGGGTATAGGGTAAGTCCTTTGTTATGTAGTATGGAGGGTACAGGGTGGGGTATAGGGTAAGGCCTGTTTTATATAGTATGGAGGGTACAGGGTGGGGTATAGGTTAATGCCTGTGTTATATAATATGGAGGGCACAGAGTGGGGTATAGTGTAAGGCCTGATTTATATTCTTTTTTTTTTCACCTTTATTTAACCAGGTAGGCAAGTTGAGAACAAGTTCTCATTTACAATTGCGACCTGGTCAAGATAAAGCAAAGCAGTTTGACACATACAACAACACAGAGTTACACATGGAGTAAAACAAACCTACAGTCAATAATATAGTAGAAAAATAAGTCTATATACAAAGTGAGGGTATAGGGTGGGGTTTAGGGTAATGCATGTGTTATAGTATGGAGTGTGTAGGGTGGGGTATAGTATAAGGCCTGATTTATATTGTATGGAGGGTATAGAGTGAGGTTTAAGGTAAGGCCTGTGTTATATAGTATGGAGGGTATAGTGTGGGTTGTAGAGTAATGCCTGTGTTATATAGTATGGAGTGTGTAGGTTGGGGTATAGGGTGAGGAATGTGTTATTTAGTATCGAGGGTATAGGGTGGTATATAGTGTGAGGCCTGTGTTCTATAGTATGGAGGGTATAGGGTGGGTTAAAGGATAAGGCCTGTGTTGTATAGTATGGAAGGTATAGGGTGGGGTATAGGGTGAGGTAAGTGTCATACGGTATGGAGGGTATAGTGGGGTATAGGGTAAGGCCTGTGTTATATAGTATGGAGGGTGAAGGGTGGGATATAGGGTAAGGCTTGTGTTATATTGTATGGAGGGTATAGGGTGGGGTATAGGGTAAGGTCTGTGTTATATTGTATAGAGGATATAGGGTGGGTTGTAGGGTAAGGCCTGTGTTATATTGTATGGAGGGTACAGGGTGTGGTATCGGGTAAGGCCTGTGTTATATAGTATGGAGGGTGTGGGGGGGTATAGTGTAAGGTATGTGTTATATAGTATGGAGGGTTTAGTGGGGTATAGGGTAGGATATGATTTATATAGAATGGAGGGTATAGGGTGGGGTATAGGGTAAGGTATGTGTTATATAGTATGTAGGGTATAGGGTGGGGTATAGGGTAAGTCCTTTGTTATTTATAGTATGGAGGGTGTAGTGGGGTGTAAGGTAAGGCCTTTGTTATATAGTAAGTAGTGTGTTGGGTGGGGTATAGGGCAAGGCCAGTGTTATATAGTATGGAGGGTTTAGGGTGGGGTATAGGGTGAGGCCTGTTTTATATTGTATGGAGGGTATATGGTGCTGTATAGGGTGGGGTATAGGGTAAGTCCTCTGTTATGTAGTATGGAGGGTATAGGGTGGGGTATAGAGTAAGGCCTGTGTTATATAGTATGGAGGGTATAGGGTGGGGTAATGGGTGAGGTATGTGTTATATAGTATGGAGGGTATAATGTGGGGTATAGGGTAAGGTATGTGTTATATAGTATGGAGGGTATAGCGTGGGGTATAGGGTAAGGTGTTTGTTATATAGTATGGAGGGTATAGGGTGGGGTAATGGGTGAGGTATGTGTTATATAGTATGGAGGGTATAATGTGGGGTATAGGGTAAGGTATGTGTTATATAGTATGGAGGGTATAGCGTGGGGTATAGGGTAAGGTGTTTGTTATATAGCATGGAGGGTATAGGGTGGGGAATAGGGTGCGGCCTGTGTTATATAGTATAAAGAGTATAGGGTTTGGTGTAGGGTAAGGCCTGTGCTATATAGTATGGAGGGTTTAGGGTGGGGTACAGGGTGAGTCATGTGTTATATTGTATGGAGGGTATAGGGTAAGGCCTATGTTATATTGTATGGAGGGTATAGGGTGGGGTATAGGGTATAGATGTTGACACACCACCAGAAACACACTGGTTTGTAGAGCGAGGAACAAACACAGACAGACACAAACAGACGGACTGACACAGACAGACAGAAAGACACAAACAGACAGACAGACAGACACAAACAGGGTATTATGTAATCTTTAATCATCCTTGGGCCAATAGACTGACTGAATGATAACTTGATCACACCCTACTTGGCTTGATGACACGGGACCAATCATCAGAACCATTTTGGGGTGTTTTGGGAAAACCGATGATTCCTGGAAAATGGTCAGTCATAGTCAGCGTATTAGTCTGGTTTTATGTATGTGTGATTGAGGCCAGACTGATTCACATACAGGTCCCCAAGGAGCCGGAGACACTCCATGTCTGTGCTGAATGCCGGAAGGCTACCAAGTATAAGCACACACGCAAAAGCACACATATACACACACACACACACACACACACACACACACACACACACACACACACACACACACACACACACACACACACACACACACACACACACACACACACACACACACACACACACACACACACACACACACACACACACACACACACACAAGATTCTGGAAACATTTTCACCAGTTTATTAGTAACAGATTTTGTAGGCACATACACACAGAAGGACAAATAAAACTGAAAAACACTGGTCAACTGGCAGACATCTAGAGACAGAAATACTTACAATTGCATGTGCAGGATGATCTCACCTGCTTTGCTGAATAAACAATATTATGTAACTGATTCAATAATGACTATGGCTCATAGGATTGGCTCACACAGGCAGAGTGAGTGTCTGATGGACAGAAACTAACCATAACAGACACTGCACTTCCTATTCTCTGACTAACACAGCATGAGTGTGCCGGACCTCAGTGATCATGGAGTATAATGATACACTCACGCACACACACTGATAAAAAGGTAAAGAGAGAAAAAAACTCATAATACTGGACTATCGAACCACCATCAAATTATGTTTGCTATCGCAACAAATGATCTGCTCAGACCCGAACCAAGGATCATCAAAAGCCGTGCTATAAATTCTCGGACAACCCAAAGATACCTACATGCCCTTCCAGACGCCGGAGTACAAAAATCGGTTAACCACCTAACTGAGAATCTAAATTTAACCTTGCGTAATACCCTCGATGCAGTCGCACCACTAAAAACAAAAAAACATTTGTCACATGAAATTTGCTCCATGGTATACAGAAAATACCAGAGCCCTGAAGCAAGATTCCATAAAATTAGAACGGAATAGGCGTTCCATCAAACTGGAAGTCATCCGACTAGCTTGGAAAGACAGTACCATGCAATATCGAAGAGCCCTCACTGCTGTTCGATCAATCTATTTTTCCAATTTAATTGACGAGAATAACAACAATCCCACCCAAAAAATTATTCTGTCGCAAAGCTAACTAAAAAGCAGCATTCCCCAAGAGAGGATGGCTTTCACATCAGCAGTGATTAATTCATGAACTTCTTTGATGAAAAGAAGGGTATTACGGATTCATCTTTGAATCTGCGTATTTCTCCAAAGCTCAGTCGTCCTGAGTCTGCACAGAATTGCCAGGACCTAGGATCAGTGAAGACACTCAAGTTGTTTAATCCTGTATCTCTTGACACATTCATGAAAATAGTCATGGCCTCTAAATCTTCAAGTTGCATACTGGACCCTATTCCAACTAAACTACTGGAATAGCTACTTCCTGTGCTTGGCCCTCCTATGTTTAACATAACAAATGGCTCCCTATCCGCCGGATGTGTACCAAACTCACTAAAAGTGGCAGTAACCTTGACCCGGAAAATGTTAAAAACTATTGGCCTACATCGAATCTCCCATTACTCTCAGACATGTTTGAAAAGCTGTTGCGCAGCAACCCGCTGCCTACCTGAAGACAAATAATGTATACGAAACGCTTCAGTCTGGTTTTAGACCCTATCATAGCTCTGAGACTGCACTTGTGAAGGTGGTAACTGACCTTTTAATGGCGTCATACCAAGGCTCTGCATCTGCCCTCATGCTCCTAGACCTTAGTGCTGCTTTTGAAACAATCGATCACCACATTCTTTTGGAGAAATTTGAAACACTAATTGGTATACACGGACAAGTTCTTGCCTGGTTTAGATCTTATCTTATCTGTCGGAAAGATATCAGTTTGTCTCTGTGAATGGTATGTCCTCTGACAAATCAATTGTACGTTTTGGTGTTCCTCAAGGTTCCGTTTTAGGACCACTATTGTTTTCATCATATATTCTACCTCTTGGGGATATAATTCAGAAACACATTGTCAACTTTCACTGCTATGCAGATGACATACATTTCGATTAAACATGGTGAATCCCCAAAATTGCCTACCCTGGAAGCATGTGTTTCAGACACATTTGGCGGCAAATGTTTTACTTTTAAACTCAAACAAAACATAGACGCTAGTTCTAGGTCCCAAGAAACAAAGAGATCTGCTGTTGGATCTGACAATTAATCTTGATGGTTGTACTGTATATATATATATATATTTTTTTTTTTCTTCTACTGCATCATTGATTGTATGTTGTTTTACTCCATGTGTAACTCTGTGTTTTTGTATGTTGTCGAACTGCTTTGCTTTATCTTGGCCAGGTCGCAATTGTAAATGAGAACTTGTTCTCAACTTGCCTACCTGGTTAAATAAAGGTGAAATAAAATAAAAAAAATATTCATCTCAAATAAAACTGTGGAGGACCTCAGCGTTACTCTGGACCCTGATCTCTCTTTTGATGAACATATCAATAATATTTCAATGACAGCTTTTCTCCATCTTCATAACATTGCAAAAATCTGAAACATTTTGTCCAAAAATGATGCAGAAAAGCAAATCCATGCTGTTGTCACTTATAGATTAGACTACTGCATGCTCTACTCTCCAACTACCCGGATAAAGCTCAAAACAAACTTCAGTTGGTGCTAAACACAGCTGCTAGAATCTTGACTAGAACCAAAAAATGTGATCAAATTCCTCTACTGCTAGCCTCTCTACACTGGCTTCCTGTTAAGGCTAGGGCTGATTTCAAGATTTTACTGCTAACCTACAAAGCATTACATGGGCTTGCTCCTATCCTATCTCTCTGATTTGGTCCTGCCATACATACCTACACGTATGCTATGGTCACAAGACGTATGCCTCCTTATTGTCTCTAGAATTTCTAAGCAAACAGCTGGAGGCAGGGCTTTCTCTTATAGAGCTCCATTTTTATGGAATGGTCTGCTTTTTCATGTGAAAAACGCAGACTCGGGTCTCGATCTTTAAGTTTTTACTGAAGACTCATCTCATCAGCAGATCCTATGATTGAGTGTAGTCTGACCCAGGGATGCGAAGGTAAACAGCAAGGCACTGGAGCTACGAAACTCCCTTGCTGTCTCTGCCTGGTCTGCTCCCCTCTCTTCACTGGTATTCTCTGCCTCTGACCCTATTACGGGAGCTGAGTCACTGGCTTACTAGTGCTCTTCCATGCCGTCCCTAGGAGGGGTGGGTCACTTGAGTGGGTTGAGACATAGACGTGATCTTCCTGTCCAGTTTTCCACCCCTGCGGGATCGTGCAGTGGAGGAGATCTTCGTGGGCTATACTCAGACTTGTCTCAAGGTAGTAAGTTGTTTGGTCTGTTGATATCCCTCTAGCGGTGTGGGGACTGTGCTTTGGCAAAGTGGATGGGATTATATCCTGCCTGGTTGGCCCTGTCCGGGGATATCGTCGGACAGGGCCACAGTGTCACAGAGTTTGACACAGAGTTTGACACAGAGTTTGACACAGAGTTTGACACAGAGTTTTTGCCTACATCTAGATGTCTTGCTGTTTTTTGGTTTTAGGCTGGGTTTCTGAATAGCACTTTGTGACATCTGCTGATGTAAAAGCGGCTTTATAAATACATTTGACTGAACATTTGATTGAAAAACACACACACAGGAAGATAGACAAAAAAGTTAATACAGAGACACACACACACACACACACACAACCACACAGTTGCAAAAATTACAGAAGAGAACAAAAGGCACCCACACACACATATTAGTGGGCCAGTAGGACTATTTCTGTATTTTACGGAGTTACAAAGACTGTTCCCCCAGCACCATGCTATTCTCATATCAAATATCTGTTTACATGCAGACACAAAGCTTTGAAAGTGGGCCACAGCTCATAAAAACCTCTTTATATCTCTCACCACAGAAGAGTGAAACAATACAAGAGAGCTCCAATGTGTTATTGTATGATATTGTGTATTCGGTGTATGCTGTAGGCATGTGTGTATTATTGCATATTGTGTGTGTGTGTGTGTGTGTGTGTGTGTGTGTGTGTGTGTGTGTGTGTGTGTGTGTGTGTGTGTGGTGTGTGTGTGTGTGTGTGTGTGTGTGTGTGTGTGTGTGTGTGTGTGTTTGTGTGTTTCCCCCACTTTTGCGTATAATAAAATGTGTAGGTGTTGTTTGAATTCCCTCCACTGATCTTTTCCAATCTTTTTTCCAGCTGACAGAATTTCCAGCCTCCACTCAGCTAACAGCCCTGCCTCAGCCTGGCTTCCTGGATGACAGCCTCTTCACTCAGCTAACAGCCCTGCCTCAGCCTGGCTTCCTGAATCACAGCCTCTCCACTCAGTTAACAGCCCTGTCTCAGCCTAGCTTCCTGAGTCACAGCCTCTCCACTCAGCTAACAGCCCTGTCTCAGCCTGGCTTCCTGAATCACAGCCTCTCCACTCAGCTAACAGCCTTGCCTCAGCCTGGCTTCCTGAATCACAGCCTCTCCACTCAGCTAATGGCCCTGTCTCAGTCTGGCTTCCTGAATCACATCCTCTACACTCAGCTAACAGCCCTGCCTCAGCCTGGCTTCCTGAATCACAGCCTCTCCACTCAGCTAACAGCCCTGCCTCAGCCTGGCTTCCTGAATCACAGCCTCTCCACTCAGCTAACAGCCCTGTCTCAGTCTGGCTTCCTGAATCACAGCCTTTACACTCAGCTAACAGCCCTGTCTCAGTCTGGCTTCCTGAATCACAGCCTCTCCACTCAGCTAACAGCCCTGTCTCAGTCTGGCTTCCTGAATCACAGCCTCTCCACTCAGCTAACGGCCCTGTCTCAGTCTGGCTTCCTGAATCACAGCGTCTCCACTCTGCTAACGGCCCTGTGTCAGTCTGGCTTCCTGAATCACATCCTCTCCACTCAGCTAACAGCCCTGTCTCAGTCTGGCTTCCTGAGTCACAGCCTCTCCACTCAGCTAACAGCCCTGTCTCAGTCTGGCTTCCTGAATCACAGCCTCTCCACTCAGCTAACGGCCCTGCCTCAGCCTGGCTTCCTGAATCACAGCCTCTCCACTCAGCTAACGGCCCTGTCTCAGCCTGGCTTCCTGAATCACAGCCTCTCCACTCAGCTAACGGCCCTGTCTCAGCCTGGCTTCCTGAATCACAGCCTCTCCACTCTGCTAATGGCCCTGTCTCAGTCTGGCTTCCTGAATCACAGCCTCTCCACTCAGCTAACAGCCCTGTCTCAGTCTGGCTTCCTGAATCACAGCCTCTCCACTCAGCTAACAGCCCTGTCTCAGCCTGGCTTCCTGAATCACAGCCTCTCCACTCTGCTAACGGCCCTGTGTCAGTCTGGCTTCCTGAATCACATCCTCTCCACTCAGCTAACAGCCCTGTCTCAGTCTGGCTTCCTGAATCACAGCCTCTCCACTCTGCTAACAGCCCTGTCTCAGTCTGGCTTCCTGAATCACAGCCTCTCCACTCTGCTAATGGCCCTGTCTCAGTCTGGCTTCCTGAATCACAGCCTCTCCACTCTGCTAACAGCCCTGTCTCAGTCTGGCTTCCTGAATCACAGCCTCTCCACTCAGCTAACAGCCCTGTCTCAGTCTGGCTTCCTGAATCACAGCCTCTCCACTCTGCTAATGGCCCTGTCTCAGTCTGGCTTCCTGAATCACAGCCTCTCCACTCTGCTAACAGCCCTGTCTCAGTCTGGCTTCCTGAATCACAGCCTCTCCACTCAGCTAACAGCCCTGCCTCAGCCTGGCTTCCTGAATCACATGTAACCTAATCACTTAAACCATCTGTTCATTATGTTCATACAAAAAAGACTTGGCTGCTATTCACAGCTATTCACTGAATTACCAAGCCCTCTCTCCTTTTTGTTCTCTCTCTCTTTCCGCTCTCTCTCGCTCTATATCTCTGCCTTTGCCCCCCTCCTACCTCTACCCTCATTGTATTCCTTGTCCTTTCTCTCTACCCCTAACCATCCTCCATCTTCCACATCTATCTCCTTTCTCTCACTCCCTCCACTTCCACTCCATCTCTCCATCTCTCCCCTATCCCCCATTTCCTCTCCTCCTCCCCATATCCCTCCCTACCCTTTTTGTCACCTCTCTCTCTCTCCCCAGTGGGTGATTACTCTGTAGTACCTCATTGTTGTGCTTTTCCCCCTCTCTAACTCTTCCCCCCTACCTCCTTCACTTCTCCGCTTCCCCTCTCTCCCATCACTTCTCCCCCATACCCATACTGACAGAGTATATGGCCTGAGCTGCTTTACCCCCTCTCTCCCACCTCTCTTGCCCCCTCTCTCACCTCTCTCCCCCGGCACTCACAGTCCCCTCTCCCCCCTCCTCACACAGTCCTCTCTCCTCCCTCTCTCTCGCCTCTCTCCCCTGGCACTCACAGTCCTCTCTCCTCCCTCTCTCTCGCCTCTCTCTCCCAGCTCTCATAGCCTTCTCTCCCCCTTCTCTCACAGTCCTCTCTCCCCCAGCTCTCACAGTCCTCTCTCCTCACAGTCTTCTCTCCCCCATCTCTCGCCTCTCTCCCCCGGCTCTCTCGCCTCCCCCCTAGGCTCTCACAGCCCTCTCTCCCCCTCTCACAGTCCTCTCTCCCCCGGCTCTCACAGCCCTCTCTCCCCCTTCTCTCACAGTCCTCTCTCCCCCTTCTCTCACAGTCCTCTCTCCCCTTTCTCTCACCCTCCTTTCTCCCTCTGCCATCCTCTTCTCTCCCACCCCCTCACCCTCCTGTCATCTCCTGCCCCCTCCTCTCGTCCACCCTCCCCCCTCCTGTCCCCCTCCAGAATTCCATTGAGACAGAGCAGATCCCTGAGCTACGGGAGGAACTCCCCAAAGGCTTTGAAGCCAACTTATTTTTGTTAATGCTATCGACCCACTCGCTTCCTTAATTGATATTCACAATGCTAATCTGGGTTTATACATCTGAGCCAATATTGATCCAGAGAAGAAGACATAATAAATGTTATCCCCTCCACCAATGCACAGCATAAGCGTTATTGTAATGCTGGGACAACATCATTTAATAGTGATATTGCCATGGTAATTTTATTATGGCCATCGAGCGGCCGGCACACAGAGACATAATCAAAGTAGTAAGTAGGGCTCATGGCAGCGGGGCTGTCCCCAGGGAGGCCTAGCTCCAAGATGAAGCCTGGGGGTGGAGTGGGCAGGCTGCCCAGGTAACACAGCACGTTCTGGGGTACCGAGACCAGGTTTAACCTCCTGTTTGACTGACTCTAAGTGAAAAGACTGGGGAGGATTGATAGGGTTCAGGTTATAACATGGAAACTTACCAGAGAGAGAGAAGGAAAGAGTTGAGAAAGAGCGAGTGAAACAGAAGTTTGTGTGTGTGTGTGTGTTTGCGCACGTGGACGTGTTTTTTTTTTTTTTTTACTTAACCTTAATACTTTCCATACCAACTCTACATCACAGTTTTTCACTGAACGATCAATGACCAACAGTAAGGTTCATCGTCAACTAACAGATAGTTACAGGAGTTTGAATGGTACACATTAAAGGGGTACTTTGGGATTTTGGCAATGAGGCCCTATAACTACTAAATGTAACTACTTCCCCAGAGTCAGATTAAGTTTTGGATACCATTATTATGTCTCTGTGTCCAGTATGAGCGCATAGCATTAGCATAATGACTGGAAGTCTATGGATATGACAAACTCACAAAGTATCCCTTTAAAGTGGAACTGACAGTGTTTTAGCAACATGAAATCTTATTCAAATCTGTTCATATACACCCCCAGGAAGAATATGACACCTTTTCTTTACATTGTCTGACAAGCGATCACTTAGATATGGTCATTTTCACATTTTCATACATTTCTAGAATGTTTGGAAATGACGTATGCTAAGGCATTTCTATAGCAATTCTATAGCAAAAATTCTATAGCAATATAGAGTGGGAAAGTGGCCATGCATTTGGAAAATGAATAGACACTACAGTAAATAAAACCGTTTGTGTAGACTCCTGTCTTGTTCAGGAGTCTACACAAACCGGTATGCCATAGCGTAGAGAATGTTACCGTCAACTGAAGCTCAACAAAAGTCAGGTGATGCAACAGGACAACAACCCAAAACACAGAAGTAAATCAACAACAGAATGGCTTCAACAGAAGAAAATACGCCTTCTAGAGTGACCCAGTCAGAATGCTGAACTCAACCCAATTGAGATGCTGTGGCATGGCCTCAAGAGAGCAGTTCACACCAGACATCCCAAGAATATTGTTGAACTGAAACAGCTTTGTAAAGAGGAATGGTCCAAAATTCCTCCTGACCGTTGTGCAGGTCTAACCCGCAACTACAGAAAATGTTTGGTTGAGGTTATTGCTGCCATAGGAGGGTCAACCAGTTATTAAATCTAAGGGTTCACATACTTTTTCAACCCTGCACTGTGAATGTTCACATGGTGTGTTCAGTAAAGACATGAAAACGTATAATTGTTTG
Source organism: Salmo salar (assembly GCF_965601325.2). NCBI lineage: Eukaryota > Metazoa > Chordata > Actinopteri > Salmoniformes > Salmonidae > Salmo > Salmo salar. Next base: position 19,847,332 of record NC_138303.1, on the reverse strand, counting down.
TGTGTTATTAGTTTAATGGATAGGGGGCAGTATTTTCACGGCCGGATGAAAAACGTACCCGAATTAAACTGCCTACTTCTCGGGCCCAGGAGGTAGGATATGCATATTATTAGTAGATTTGGATAGAAAACACTGTGAAGTTTCTAAAACTGTTTGAATGGTGTCTGTGAGTATAACAGAACTCATATGGCAGGCAAAAACCTGAGAAATATCCAACCAGGAAGTGGGAAATCTGAGGTTGTAGTTTTTTCAAGTGATTGCCTTTACAGTATACAGTGACTTAGGGTTCATTTTGCACTTCCTAAAGCTTCCACTAGATGTCAACAGTCTTTAGAACCTTGTCTGAGGATTCTATGGTGAATTTGAAGGGAATAACAGCCCAAGGAAGAAGGTGTCCCATTATAAGGCATGGGTTCAGTCACGCGCAGAGACTTGGGAGCGAGCTGAGTTCATATTCATTCCTAAAGAGAACGGATAGGTCCGGTTGGAATTTTATTGAAGATATATGTTAAAAACAACCTAAAGATTGATTCTATACATCGTTTGACATGTTTCTACAAACTGTAGTATAACTTTTTTGACTTTTCGTCTGGACTAAGTAAGCACGCGTTGTGGATTTGGATAGTGAACCTAACGTGCGAACAAAATGGATGTATTTGGACATAAAGATAAACTTTATCGAACATTTATTGTGGAGCTGGGATTCCTGGGAGTGCATTCTGATGAAGATAATCAAAGGTAAGTGAATGTTTATAATGTAATTTCTTAGTTTTATTGACTCCAAGATGGCGGGTTTCTGTTTGCTTGTTGTTGGTGTCTTCTGGGCTGTACTCAGATTATTGCAAGTTGTGCTTTCGCAGTGAACCTTTTTTGAAATCTGACAAAGCGGTTGCATTTAGGAGAAGTGTATCTATAATTCTTTGCATAACACTTGTATATTGATCAAAGTTTATGATGAGTATTTCGGTAATATGTGTGCTCATTGTGCTCATTCACCGGAGGGTTTGGAGGGAAAACATTTCTGAACAATATGCGCCAATGTAAAATGGTTTTTTTTGGATATAAATATGAACTTTATCGAGTAAAACATACATGTATTGTGTAACATGAAGTCCTATGAGTGCCATCTGATGAAGATCATCAAAGGTTAGTGCTTAATTTTAGCTGTATTTCTGTTTTTTGTGACGTCTCTCCTTGCTAGGAAAATGGCTGTGTGGCTTTTCTTGTTTAGGTGGTGTCCTAACATAATCTAATGTTTTGCTTTCGCCGTAAAGCCTTTTTGAAATCGGACAATGTGGTTAGATTAAGGAGAATCTTATCTTTAAAATGGTGTATAATACTTGTATGTGTGAGAAATCGTCCCACCCACGTAACAGCCAGTGGAATCCTGTGGCGCGTTATTCAAATACCTTAGAAATGCTATTACTTCAATTTCTCAAACATATGACTATTTTACACCATTTTAAAGACAAGACTGTCGTTAATCTAACCACACTGTCCGATTTCAAAAAGGCTTTACAACGAAAGCAAAACATTAGATTATGTCAGCAGAGTACCCAGCCAGAAATAATCAGACACCCATTTTTCAAGCTAGCATATAATGTCACATAAACCCAAACCACAGCTAAATGCAGCACTAACCTTTGATGATCTTCATCAGATGACAATCCTAGGACATTATGTTATACAATACATGCATGTTTTGTTCAATCAAGTTCATATTTATATCAAAAACCAGCTTTTTACATTAGCATGTGACTAGCATGTGACTAGCATTCCCACCGAACACTTCCGGTGAATTTACTAAATTACTCATGATAAACGTTCACAAAAAACATAACAATTATTTTAAGAATTATAGATACAGAACTCCTTTATACACTCGCTATGTCCGATTTGAAAATAGATTTTCGGTGAAAGCACATTTTGCAATATTCTGAGTAGATAGCCCGGCCATCACAGGCTAGCTATTTAGACACCCACCAAGTGTGGTACTCACCAAACTCCGATTTACTATTAGAAAAGTTTCATTACCTTTGCTGTTATTCATCAGAATGCACTCCCAGGACTTCTACTTCAATAACAAATGTTGGTTTGGTTCCAAATAATCCATAGTTATGTCCAAATAGCGGCGTTTTGTTTGTGCGTTCAAGACACTATCCGAAGGGTAAAGAAGGGTGACGCGCCCGACGCGTTTCGTGACAAAAAGAAATCTAAATATTCCATTACCGTACTTCGAAGCATGTCAAACGCTGTTTAAAATCAATTTTTATGCAATTTTTCTCGTAAAAAAGCGATAATATTCCGACCGGGAGTCGTTGTTTTCGTTCAAAGAGAGAGAAAGTAAACATGGTGTCGGCTCGTGAATGCGCCTCCAGTCTCATTGTTCTCAGATCGACCACTTACCAAATGCGCTAATGTTTTTCAGCCATGGCCTGCAAAGCCACCATTCATCGTTCTGGCGCCTTCTGAGAGCCTATGGGAGCGTTAGAAAATGTCACGTTACGCCAGAGATACCCTGTTTTGGTTAGAGATGATCAAGAAGGCCAAGAAAAAGTCAGAGAGAGCGCTTCCTGTTTGGAATCTTCTCAGGTTTTGGCCTGCCAAATGAGTTCTGTTATACTCACAGACACCATTCAAACAGTTTTAGAAACTTTAGGGTGTTTTCTATCCAAAGCCAATAATTATATGCATATTCTAGTTACTGGGCAGGAGTAGTAACCAGATTAAATCGGATACGTTTTTTATCCGGCCGTGCAAATACTGCCCCCTATCCCCAACAGGTTAACATGGCTTTGCAAAATGTGGAAGTACTATAGCAACAATAGTAATTGATACAACTGAGAGAGAGGAAAAACAAACAGATTATGAAGTACCTGAGAGTCCAGCAGAGGCAATTGCGTCAATGGTCTCATCCATGGCAGCTCTTTCTCCTCTGCCTCGGCCCTCTCCTTCTCATCCCTCTCCTGCCACTGGCGCGTGTATTCCTCCCCGGTGAGGCATGTAGCGACCATAGGGAATCTTCTGTTTCGGTCTAGCCGATACTTCAGGACAGTAAGGATGTGCCCCAGGTCCTTCGCTATCAGCCCCCCCTCTATTAGAGGGTGCTCTTCTAGAGCTAGGACTAGAGCTGAGACTGGAGCAGGGACTGGGACTGGAACATGGGCTGAGGGTCCTCATGTGGTCACTGGGGAGGAGGTGCTGATGGACGGCACAGTACTGCTGGTTCCAGGAGAGGTGGTGGTGGGACCCGGTAGGGACCGATACGGCATTAAACGGGACCCTTCAATGGCTGAAGGGTCAAAAAGGAACAGGTCATACTTCTTAAACCCTTCCACCACATAGCACATGTCCTTGAAGCACTGGTACGGGTAGCGGAATACTCTGGAAAATTCTGATTTGTTTACCATGTAGGAGTTGTCAAAATGGCTAAGGCCTCTAGCTACCTTGGAGAACTCAGCCTTTTAAGGGCCAAAGTATGCCACATCCAGCGGCTGCAGGACATGGGTGCAGTGTGGTGGAAGACAATATAGTATAACCCCTTCGCCGCGAGCACCTCCGGTTCCATGTGGCTCTTGTGCCCATCAAAGAGGAGAAGGAGAGGGCGCTCCTTCACTGCATGCTTAATGAAGTGCTGAAAACCACTTCCTGAACAGGTCCCCATCAATGTAGCCACTGTTTGACCGTCCATACAAGGCTTCGGGAGAGGGGGGCCTCCCAGTGTGTAGTGGCCACTGGGGAAACACTTGGGGTAGATGATAAACGTGGGGACATCCAAGCAGGCCAGCACTGTGATGTGCTCCTTGGTCCCCGGAGCCTGCAGGTACACGTGTTTTGCTCCCTGGGGAACCAGTACTTGTGCCTGCTCTGGTCACTACAAAATCCAGACTCATCGCAGTTATAGATTTGTCTGGGTTTCTCCCTCAACCCACTCTCCTCCAAGTGATTCTCATAAGTGAAGAAGGTGTCCATCGTTGGACGTGTGGCATACTCAGCTCTCCCCCTGTCCAGGGTGTCCGGCCTCCTCATGCTCAGGTTCTTGTGCCTCCTCCTAAACATTTCCCACCACCTCTTCCCCAGTGGTGGGATTGTTTCCCCTGGGTGCCTAAACCTACAATAGAATAGACTATAAAATTGTCCATCCAGGATGAAAATATTTGTTTTGGCATCACCATACACATCCACATTTACATCACATACATTGAGAACAGTCAGTCCAGCATTCTACATACATAAACACATAGAACACCAAATACCTGCGTATTTTGTCAGCATATTTCATCAGCCTCTGTCTGGTGAAGGGGAACCCATGGCTGGCGCTGTAGACACAGTTCTGCACCAGAACTGTGCTCCTTTTTTGTGACAACCATGAGTCACCCGACCGCTCAGCCTGTCCGCCAGTGTCTGCCGAGGTACACCATGCACCTTGGTAGATAAGAAAATGTAACTGTTGCTAGGAGACAAAATGTGCATACACATGGTAATCTCCTAAAAACGAAAGATGCCTAACCTTGGAAGCCTGGCGGATAGCCACATGCCCAGCTCACTCCACTGCTTCCAGCACTCCATGCTGTGGTAGTAAATACATGTAGCTAAATAACTTGGCATACTATACACATTTTAGGAAGATAACCCAATCTGAATATGTATAAACATTTACAGTGAGGGAAAAAAGTATTTTGTCCCCTGCTGATTTTGTACGTTTGCCCACTGACAAAGAAATGATCAGTCTATAATTTTAATGGTAGGTTTATTTGAACAGTGAGAGACAGAATAACAACAAAAAAATCCAGAAAAACGCATGTCAAAAATGTTATAAATGGATTTGCATTTTAACCTGTTGGGGCTAGGGGGCAGTATTTTCACGGCTGGATAAAAAAACGTACCCGATTTAATCTGGTTACTAATCCTACCCAGTAACTAGAATATGCATATACTTATTATATATGGATAGAAAACACCCTAAAGTTTCTAAAACTGTTTGAATGGTGTCTGTGAGTATAACAGAACTCATTTGTCAGGCAAAACCCTGAGACATTTTCTGACAGGAAGTGGATACCTGATGTGTTGAATTACCTTTAAGCCTATGCCATTGAAACACACAGGGGTTGATTAATGTTTTGGCACTTCCTATTGCTTCCACTAGATGTCACCAGCCTTTACAAAGTGTTTTGAGTCTTTTACTGTGAGATCTGACCGAACAAGAGCCATGGAACGGTGATGGCCGATTAGACTCTGGCGCACGAGTTCATGTTGGGTACCCTCGTTCCAATACGTTATAAAAGAGAATGCATTCGTCCACCTTGAATATTATTCATGTTCTGGTTAAAAAAGGCCCTAATGATTTATGCTATACAACGTTTGACATGTTTGAATGAACGTAAATATATTTTTTCCCCTGGTTCATGAAGTGAAGTCCGGCGGGCTTAGATCCTGTGCTAACAAGATGGAGATTTTTGGACATAAATGATGAGCTTTTTTGAACAAAACTACATTCGTTATGGACCTGTGATACCTGGAAGTGACATCTGATGAAGAGAATCAAAGGTAATGGATTATTTACATAGTATTTTCGATTTTAGATCTCCCCAACATGGCGGCTAGTCTGTATCGCAACGCGTATTTTTCTGGGCGCAGTGCTCAGATTATTGCAAAGTGTGATTTCCCAGTAAGGTTATTTTTAAATCTGGCAAGTTGATTGCGTTCAAGAGATGTAAATCTATAATTCTTTAAATGACAATATAATATTTTACCAATGTTTTCTAATTTTAATTATTTAACCTGTTAGGGCTAGGGGGCAGCATTTGCACGTCTGGATAAAAAAAATGTACCCGATTTAATCTGGTTACTAATCCTACCCAGTAACTAGAATATGCATATACTTATTATATATGGATAGAAAACACTCTAAAGTTTCTAAAACTGTTTGAATGGTGTCTGTGAGTATAACAGAACTCATTTGGCAGGCAAAACCCTGAGACATTTTCTGACAGGAAGTGGATACCTGATGTGTTGTATTGACTTTAAACCTATCCCATTGAAAAACACAGGGGCTGAGGAATATTTTGGCACTTCCTATTGCTTCCACTAGATGTCACCAGCCTTTACAAAGTGTTTTGAGTCTTCTGGAGGGAGATCTGACCGAACAAGAGCCATGGAACGATGATGTCCCATTAGACACCTGGCGCGCGAGTTCATGTTGGGTACCCTCGTTCCAATACGTTATAAAAGAGTATGCATTCGTCCACCTTGAATATTATTCATGTTCTGGTTAAAAAAGGCCCTAATGATTTATGCTATACAACGTTTGACATGTTTGAACGAACGTAAATATATTTTTTCCCCTCGTTCATGACGAGAAGTCCGGCTGGCTTAGATCATGTGCTAACAAGACGGAGATTTTTGGACATAAATGATGAGCTTTTTTGAACAAAACTACATTCGTTATGGACCTGTGATACCTGGAAGTGACATCTGATGAAGAGAATCAAAGGTAATGGATTATTTACATAGTATTTTCGATTTTAGATCTCCCCAACATGACGTCTAGTCTGTATCGCAACGCGTATTTTTCTGGGCGCAGTGCTCAGATTATTGCAAAGTGTGATTTCCCAGTAAGGTTATTTTTAAATCTGGCAAGTTGATTGCGTTCAAGAGATGTAAATCTATAATTCTTTAAATGACAATATAATATTTTACCAATGTTTTCTAATTTTAATTATTTAATTTGTGACGCTGACTTGACTGCCGGTTATTGGAGGGAAACGATTTCCTCAACATCAATGCCATAGTAAAACGCTGTTTTTGGATATAAATATGAACTTGATAGAACTAAAAATGCATGCATTGTCTAACATAATGTCCTAGGAGTGTCATCTGATGGAGATTGTAAAAGGTTAGTGCATCATTTTAGCTGGTTTTATGGTTTTGGTGACCCTGTCTTTGACTTGACAAAACATTACACACAACTCTTGTAAATGTACTGTCCTAACATACTCTAAATTTATGCTTTCGCCGTAAAACCTTTTTGAAATCGTAAAACGTGGTTAGATTAAGGAGATGTTTATCTTTCAAATGGTGTAAAATAGTTGTATTTTTGAAAAATTTGAATTTTGACATTTATTTGGATTCAAATTTGCCGCTCTTGAAATGCACCTGCTGTTGATGGAGTGCACCACGGGTGGCACGCTAGCGTCCCACCTAGCCCATAGAGGTTAATTTGTGGTGCTGACTTGACTGCCGGTTATTGGAGGGAAACGATTTCCTCAACATCAATGCCATAGTAAAACGCTGTTTTTGGATATAAATATGAACTTGATAGAACTAAAAATGCATGCATTGTCTAACATAATGTCCTAGGAGTGTCATCTGATGGAGATTGTAAAAGGTTAGTGCATCATTTTAGCTGGTTTTATGGTTTTGGTGACCCTGTCTTTGAATTGACAAAACATTACACACAGCTATTGTCAATGTACTCTCCTAACATAATCTAACTTTATGCTTTCGCCGTAAAACCTTTTTGAAATCGGACAACGTGGTTAGATTAGGGAGATGTTTATCTTTCAAAGGGTGTAAGATAGTTGTATGTTTGAAAAATTTGAATTTTGACATTTATTTGGTTTCAAATTTGCCGCTCTTGAAATGCACCTGCTGTTGATGGAGTGCACCAAGGGGGGGACGCTAGCGTCCCACCTAGACAATAGAGGTTAATGAGGGACCTCTCAATCAGAAAGATTTCTGGCTCCCAGGTGTCTTTTATACAGGTAACGAGCTGAGATTAGGAGCACACTCTTAAAGGGAGTGCTCCTAATCTCAGTTTGTTACCTGTATAAAAGACACCTGTCCACAGAAGCAATCAATCAATCAGATTACAAACTCTCCACCATGGCCAAGACCAAAGAGCTTTCCAAGGATGTCAGGGACAAGATTGTAGACCTACACAAGGCTGGAATGGGCTACAAGACCATCGCCAAGCAGCTTGGTGAGAAGGTGACAACAGTTGGTGAGATTATGCGCAAATGGAAAAAACACAAAGAACTGTCAATCTCCCTTGGCCTGGGGCTCCATGCAAGATCTCACCTCGTGGAGTTGCAATGATCATGAGAACGGTGAGGAATCAGCCCAGAACGACATGGAGGATCTTGTCAATGATCTCAAGGCAGCTGGGAACATAGTCACCAAGAAAACAATTGGTAACACACTACGCCGTGAAGGACTGAAATCCTGCAGCGCCCGCAAGGTCCCCCTGCTCAAGAAAGCACATATACATGCCCGTCTGAAGTTTGCCGATGAACATCTGAATGATTCAGAGGACAACTGGGTGAAAGTGTTGTGGTCAGATGAGACCAAAATGGAGCTCTTTGGCATCAACTCAACTCACCGTGTTTGGAGGAGGAGGAATGCTGCCTACGACCCCAAGAACACCATCCCCACCGTCAAACATGGAGGTGGAAACATTATGCTTTGGGGGTGTTTTTCTGCTAAGGGGACAGGACAACTTCACCGCATCAAAGGGACGATGGACGGGGCCATGTACCGTCAAATCTTGGGTGAGAACATCCTTCCCTCAGCCAGGGCATTGAAAATGGGTCGTGGATGGGTATTCCAGCATGACAATGACCCAAAACACACGGCCAAGGCAACAAAGGAGTGGTTCAAGAAGCACATTAAGGTCCTGGAGTGGCCTAGGGAGCTGAAGGTTCGAGTTTCCAAACGTCAGCCTCGAAACCTTAATGACTTGGAGAAGATCTGTAAAGAGAAGTGGGACAAAATCCCTCCTGAGATGTGTGCAAACCTGGTGGCCAACTACAAGAAACGTCTGACCTCTGTTATTGCCAACAAGGGTTTTGCCACCAAGTACTAAGTCATGTTTTGCAGAGGGGTCAAATACGTATTTCCCTCATTAAAATGCAAATCATTTTATAACATTTTTGACATGCGTTTTTCTTGATTTTTTTGTTGTTATTCTGTCTCACTGTTCAAATAAACCTACCATTAAAATTATAGACTGATCATTTCTTTGTAAGTGGGCAAACCTACAAAATCAGCAGGTGATCAAATACTTTTTTCCCTCACTGTACATTCCAATGTTAAGTCATTGAAAGGTGATGAACGTTTTCACAATAACTGAAAGTGTACCCACATTTTTTGTTTGATGTTATATGAAATGAAAATTGTCCCAATTAGTTTAATATTGATGCATACATTGTAACATTAGACCAAATACTGCCTCTATGTAGCTGTTGTAAGATGAAACATAGCCTACAGTGAAACAGTGGCAAGAAAAGGTATGTGAACCCTTTGTAAATACCTGGATTTCTGCATAAATTGGTCATAAAATGTGATCTGATCTTCATCTAGGTCACAACAATAGACAAACAGTCTGCTTAAGAAATTAAGGTCAGTTAATCCAGAAAATTTCAAGAACTTTGAAAGTGTCTTCAAGTGCAGTCATAAAAACCATCAAGCACAATGATGAAACTATCTCATGAGGATCGCTACACGAAAGGAAGACCCAGAGTTACCTCTGCTGCAGAGAATAAGTTAATTAGAGTTACCAGCCTCAGAAACCGGCAATTAACTGCACCTCAGATTGCAGCCCAAATAAATGCTTCAGAGTTCAAGTAACAGATACATCTCAACAGCAACTGTGCTGTTGAGACTGTGTGAATCAGGCCTTAATGGTCGAATTGCTGAAAAGAAACCACTACTAAAGGACACGAATGTGAAGAGACTTCCTTGGGCCAAGAAACACGCACAATGGACATTAGATCGGTGGAAATCTGTCCTTTTGGTTCCAACCACTGTGTGTTTGTGAGGCGCATATGAACGGATGTAGTAGTTGAACGGATGATATCCGCATGTGTGGTTCCCACCGTGAAGCATTGAGGAGGTGTTATGGTGTGGGGGTGCTTTGCTGGTGACACTGTCTGTGATTTATTTATAATTCAAGGCACACTTAACCAGCATGGCTACCACAGCATACTGCAGCGATATGCCATCCCATTTGGTTTGCACTTAGTCCCACAATGACCCAAAACACACCTCCAGGCTGTGTAAGGGCTATTTGACCAAGAAGGATGATGGAGTGCTGTATCAGATGACCTGGCCTCCACAATCACCCGACCTTAACCCAATTGAGATGGTTTGGTATGAGTTGGACTGCAGAGTGAAGGAAAAGCAGCCAACACATGCTCAGCATATGTGGGAACTCATTCAAGACTGTTGGAAAATTACTCCGGGTTAGTACATCATGAAGCTGGTTGAGAGAATGCCGTCCTCCTGGGCCGTCCTCCTGGCCGGTGTCATCCTGCGGCTGGAGGAGCACGTCGGGGAGGGGGTACTGTCACGTCTACTGCCGCTCCTCTACGGCACGCGACATCACCGGTCTACTAACCACCGGTCCTGGCAACCCATCATTACGCACGCCTGGCAACCTTCTTTACACACACCTGCGCCTCATCATTAGGCACATCTGGACTTCATCACTTCCCTGATTACTACCCCTTTATCTAGCACTCCATTGTTATCACCCATCAGGCAGTATTTTTTTCTGATTTCATGTTCAGACGCTACTCTTGTTTGTGTATTCACACTGTTAGTTCTAATTAAACTCACCGACTGCACCTGCATCCTGACTCCCTGCGTCTTCTCTACAAAACACAAGAATTCGCGGGCCAGACTGGCCATTGTTTTATTAGAAAAATATTTCCCTTTATGTCCACCGATGTACATAGGATGCTGTATATAACATTTTAGCATATTTAAACAAGAGAGAAATTATATTTCTCCAGCCTTTTCTGCTATACTTACAGATGTGCATAATATGCTGTGACCTTAATCAAAAAGTATTTAATAACTCCAAATAAATAAATAAAATGTTTTGCACTGCATGGATCATCGGTGCCGTTGAATGCAGCATTGCTGTATGGTGCACTCATAATGTATTGTAGGTGAGTAGCCAGCCTAGACTACTGCTCAAATGTTGCTGTAATAGGCCTACATGTTTCTCTTTTGCATGGTGTTTTGTTTTTTGGTTATTCATTGTCAAGCTTTAAAAACCGAAGCCGGACTGCAACATTTCAGTAGCCGGGCTAGGACTGTGGCATGTGTCAATCTGTACACCTTTCCTATGCGGTGCGCTGTAAATGGGACACAAGGAAGCAGCGCAATTGAAGTTTAATTCACAGTAAGTCATTGTAATTTCATAAAGTAGATGACACATTTAAAGTCGCTTGTGTGTCCTATTCGGCCCGCTGGCCTTGTTTGACACATGTACGCTAGCCCATTAGCCACGTTATGACTGACTTGTGATCATTGCCCTTGCTAGTTTGATTGTATTGACATTCCCAGCTTTAGTTACAGTCGTCCGTTTTTGTTAAAAATATTGGGTCATTGAATCTGGAACAGCGCATCTCGAATGGGTGGAGCCAGCAAACAATGTACCAGGCCATCTGTGATTTACAACCTGATAGCAATATTTTTTGGGACTACCAATTCATGTATTGGTGAATGATATTAATCATGCATTGAACTGCATCCATTTATTCTGCCAACAATGTCATGGTGTACATCATGGAATTTTGAGTCAAATATAACCTATTTTTAAAACCTCAACGTTTTTTTACCTTTGACTAGTCAAGTCAGTTAAGAACAAATTCTTATTTTCGATGACGGCCTAGGAACAGTGGGTTAACTGCCTTGTTCAGGGGCATAACAACAGATTTTCACCTTGGGGATTCAATCTTGCAACCTTCCGGTTACTAGTCCAACAGTCTAACCGCTAGTATACCTGTTTTGAAGCATAATTGTCTGTTTGGTTCATATCTGCAAAGTAGTTAAAACGCTGTCAGTTCCACTTTATACTATGCCAAAGGAATGTTCATCTGCTGGTCAACATATAATACTATGGTGATTGATCTAGCTAAGCCCAGTTTATTTCCATTTTCGATCTGTGTCAATAAAGCTTCATACCAACTTGCTGTACATCTTCGTCTTTTGTGGGTTAATATGACTAACAGAAGAAACGGATATAAAGAAACCCAGACACTTTTCATCCATATCAAAGTTAAAAGGGGGAAGGAACAGACCCAAACAGCACTCACACACAAAGAACATGTAACTGTGAAGTCACGGGACAAGAAATGCCATATGCACACAACAGAAACCATACAGCGGAGAGAACATACAAGAATATTCAAGACTTACTGTTATGTTCCTTAGTGAAAAGTTGAATCATAATCACCCACACCCTTTCACACAAACATACAACCACTCACTCTTCAAAGGATGGCTCTCATAGTTTTCCAGGGAATTTTCCCTACTGCCGGTAAGCAGCACATCCTTTTCACCTTTGCCTCTCCCCTTACAAATACAGCACAGAGAACAAAGCAAACAGAGCAGTCAGAAGGGGATTTCACAGGGCCAACTCTATGATGATAAAACAGCAATATGACTGGGGTCTGGGGTCAGGGCAAGGTGACAACCTCATAATCCAACAGTCACCCGTCCTGCAACCCCAGTCACAGACACACACTGCCGCCCACACCTACACACACACAGTCTTTTGCTCTCTCCCCTCACACACTGACATTTGCACACACACACCTCACACAGCCCCTGCTCTGGCCTCCCACAGCTGGTGTAGAGGGCGGTAGTTGAGGTGAAACTCAGGGTTTTTTACCCTTGGCCGTGAATATTGTTTATCCTCTGTGAGCTGTGTGGTGAGAGGTGCACGGTGGGAGGCCGGCCTGAGTTACAGTCAAGAAAACAGAGGTCTGTAAACACAGAGCAGGCCCTGGTCATGAGACAGACCACACGCACGCACCCACGCACACCCACACTTTGTCCACACACACACACATACACTTTGTTCACACTCACACACACTCACACACCTTGTCCACACACCTCTCATTCCCTGCTTACTCTGGACTGCATTATATCCAGACATATCTGTCTTTTCTAACTCCATCTCTCAGTGCTATCCTCTGTATCCTTTGTAAGTGTGTTGTGATCAGAGGATGTCCTTCGGTGTCCCACAGATTGAGGCTGGCTGGGGTACCAGCAGCAGTAGTGGGGGGGCTTGTCCCTGTCCCTTCCCTGGGGTGAGTGGTGAGGGATAAGGGGTTAAGGAGAGGACACCCCAAAAAACAGCTGCCTGCCTGCAGGATGCCTGGGTACCCCTCTGGGCGTGGCGAGGGGGGGCAGGATGGGGGCAGGAGAGGGCCAAGGTTGTGCCCACCTGAGGGGGCTCAGAGGAGGCTGTGTTCCCTTCACCATTGGGGATCCATCTGTCTCTCCTTCTTCCCTCGCCTTATCTCCTCTACCTCTCCTGCCTCTCTCGCTATCCTGCCTCTCTTGCTATCCTCCTCTATATCCTCCTGCCTTCCTCCTCTCCTGCATCTCCCTCCTCCTGCCTCTCACCTCTCCTGCCTCTCTCTCATCCTGCCTCTCACCTCTGCTGCTTCTCTCCTGTCCTGCCTCTCTCCACTCTTGCCTCTCTCTCCTACTGCCTTCTTCCTGTCCTGCCTCTCTCCTCTCCTGCCTTTCTCTCCTACTGCCTCTCTATCCTCCTGCCTTCATCTTCTCTTGCCTCTCTCTCCTACTGCATCTCTCTCCTAATGCCTTTCTCTCCTACTGCCTTTCTCTCCTACTGCCTTTCTCTCCTACTGCCTTCCTCTCCTGCCTTCCTCTCCTCCTGCCTTCCGCTCCTCCTGCCTCTCTCTCCTCCTGCCTCCCTCTCCTGCCTCTCTCTCCTCCTGCCTCTCTCTCCTACTGCCTTCCTTTCCTCCTGCCTCACTCTCCTCCTGCCTCTCTCTCCTTCTGCCTCTCTTTCCTCCTCCCTCGCTCTCCCATTGCTCTTGTTTCCCCAACCTCCCTCCCCCTCCGTCCCTCCTCAAAGTGCTCCTAAGAAGTTCACTTTCTATCATAGTACTGTAACAACCATTCCTGGACCTGACTCAGAAAGCGAGCCACCGATTGACAGTACCAGAAAATATGTTCTATAGATCATGTTTCCAGGTGGCAGAGTCTGCACAAGGTTGACTGTTCAATGCCCCATATATTGAGCAGTCTTTTTCCAAGTATTTTACATAATAGCTTAAATTGAAATGAACGGATTGATGTGTCAATTGTTGTTTTATACACTGAATATACCAAACATTATGAACACATTCCTAATATTGAGATGCCCCTGCTCCACCCTTTTAACCTCAGAATAGCCTCAATACATTGAGGCATGGACTCCAAAAGGTGTCTAAAGTGTTCCACAGGGATGCTGGTCCATGTTGACTCCAATGCTTCCCACAGTTGTGTCAACTTGGCTGGCTGTCCTTTGGGTGGTGGACCATTGTTAATACACACTGGAAACTGTTGAGTGTGATTAACCCAGCAGCATTGCATTTCTTGACACAAATCGGTGAGCCTGGAACCTACTACCATAACCAGTCCAAAGGCACTTCAATCAATCAATCAATCAATCAAATGCATTTATGAAGCGCTTTTACATCAGCACATGACACAAAGTGCTTGTACATGAACCCAGCCTAAAATCCCAAACAGCAAGTAATGCAGATGTAGAAGCACGGTGTCTAGGAAAAACTCCCTAGAAAGGCAGGAACCTAGGAAGAAACCTAGAGATGAACCAGGCTCTGAGGGGTGACCAGTCCTCTTCTGTCTGTGCCAGGTGGAGATTATAAGAGTACATGGCAATTAAGGCCAGATTGTCTTGTCCATTCACACGTACACAATCAGTCTATGTCATGGAAAGAGCAGGTGTTCTGAATGTTTTTCTTACTCAGTGTATGTCAGTTCATAGACCCGGTGCCAAGGTATTGGGACATCCAAAACGTGTTCCCAACTGACTTGAATTTGATACAGTATTGCTGTAAAACCCTTCGACTTTAAGTTAAACTGATATATTTTTTTCGAATTATACTAATCATTTTAAGCCATTTATGATTTTTAATGGTTGGCAGACAGAATAATTCTTTGATCGCAGAGGCGCGATGAGTTGGTTACAATTTTACACTGTTGTTAGTTGCTTGTGTGACATCATTTTACCATTCTTGTTCACAATGTCTTTCAGAAATATTTGACCCTTCTTGTAAATACATTTCTTCATCAGTACATTGGAGTTTTGCCATATTATTTGCTGTAATATAAGATCTGCCTTTTCTGGAGAATGAAATTGAAATTGTATCAAATTCATGTAAAAACGAGGATACCATAAACAGGGATCCTGTCAAGGTGTGCTCTACTGGTGGAGAAGTCAGGTGCAGGAGAGCAGAGAGCTGTGAACAGGCGCACACTCTATTAAGGCAGAGGCAATAAAACAGACAGACGCCACTGCGTCAAAACCTCCAGCCAAAGGTAAAAGTTCAATGCGCGAAACAGTCACAAAAAATGAGCAAATGTTGTACAATAAACATCCCTCGTGAAAAGCCATGGACTAACGGGGAAAAACCCAGCCTGGCGCGTACACATGAACACGTAACAAAAACAATTTCACACAAAGACATGGGGGGGAACAGAGGAATAAATACAAGCAGTGTGATTAGGGAATGTAAACCAGGTGTGCAGGGAACAAGACAAAAAAAATTGAACAATGGAGCGGTGATGGCTAGAAAGCCGGTGACGTCGACCGCCGAACGCCGCCCGAACAAGGAGAGGAGCCGACTGCGGCGGAAGTCGTGACAGATCCATTGTCAATCAACCGAAAATGTAAGGTTTTAATCTGCAAAGAGGCAAAGAGGCCATTCTTAAACATACAGTGACTTCAGAAAGTGTCCACATACTTTGTATACACAGTATAGTGTAGTCTGGGTAAAGAGCATCAGTATCAAGAGGAGGAGGTTATGTTATTGGAAATAACTACTAACTCACATTCTCACAGTAGCACTCACTATGAAATAACTTCAGAAAGGAAGTTCAATATTCTGCAGCTCCATCATGTAGAGTGTTTGTAACTGCAGTCAGGCAGTCCTCACTGGAGAGAGGATAAGTTACAGGTGGTGAGGAGAGGCAGTAAAGGGAGGGAGGGGGAGAGAGAGAGAGAGAGAGAGAGAGAGAGAGAGAGAGAGAGAGAGAGAGAGAGAGAGAGAGAGAGAGAGAGAGGGAGAGGGGGGGGAGAGGGGGGGGAGAGAGAGATGGCGGGTGAGGAGAGTGTGTGAGGCCTGTTGCCAGTGGAAGTGTGTGCCAGTGTGAAATCCAGGCTGAAAACACAACTGCACTTTCCAGCCCTCAAGTAAGCAGACTACTAGAGGACAAAACACAATGATATGACAAAAAAATTAAAAATTGAAAAACAGTGAGTGGGAACGTCAAGTTTACATGCACATCATTGAGTCATACACAGACAGATGCCCCCTTGGACTCAAATACATCTGGCGTCTGTCTCTCGTGAGAAATACAAGCCTTGCTGTTGGACTAAAAATAGCCACTGGCCGGTGTTCACAGAGTGGGCTAATTCAGACCATGCCTCCCTCTGATGTATCTTTCTGTGTGTGTCTATGATGTGGTTACACAGATGCTCTGTGTGTGTGTGTGTGTGTGTGTGTGTGTGTGTGTGTGTGTGTGTGTGTGTGTGTGTGTGTGTGTGTGTGTGTGTGTGTGTGTGTGTGTGTGTGTGTGTGTGTGTGTGTGTGTGTGTGTGTGTGTGTGTGTGTCGGTGTGCGTGTCATCAACTTTGGCCAGGCACAGGGGTGAGACAAGGCAGCCCACATGGAACATTACTGGTTCCCACTCTACGCCCCCGCTAAGCTAACCCACACACACACACACACACACACACACACACACACACACACACACACACACACACGTAGAGGTTCTTTATGCAAACACCATCTAACCCTCTTCCATCACATTACTCATCTCTTCTCCTCTCGTTCTTCTCATCTTTTCTCCTCTTGTTCTTCTCATCTCTTCTCCTCTCGTCCTCCTCCTCACCTCTTCTCCTCAGGTCTTCTCCTCTCATTCATCTCCTCATCTCTTCTCCTCTCGTTCTTCTCCTCACCTCTTCTCCTCATGTCTTCTCCTCTGATTCATCTCCTCATCTCTTCTCCTCTCGTTCTTTTCCTCATCTCTTCTCCTCTCGTTCTTTTCCTCATCTCTTCTCCTCTCATCTCGTCATCTCTTCTCCTCATCTTTTCTCCTCATCTCTTCTCCTCTCATTCATCTCCTCTCAATCTTCTCCTCATCTCTTCTCTCATTCTTCTCCTCATCTCTTCTCCTCTTGTTCTTCTCCTCATCTCTTCGCCTCTCGTTCTTCTCCTCATCTCTTCGCCTCTCTTCTCCTTTCCTTCATCTCCTCATCTCTTCTCCTTTCATT